>NW_026946282.1:0-10000 GCF_034702125.1 Engraulis encrasicolus | reverse complement strand
TCTAGGTCATTTCGTTGCCAAAAGCGTAGGCGAATCGTAGAATCACTCATATACATCTATGAAAGGGGGAGGGGACTGGTAGGAATGATGGGACTGGAAGCGTCGCATTTCGGGGATATACCTTAAGAAGTCGAAGGCGACTGGACAGGCCTAGCTTAATCCATTATTTTCTATGGTCTTAGAGAGGGAAAATTGCCTGTCAACTGTGTTCTCAACATAATCATAAAAACCTGAATTAGAAATCAAACGTAGAAAAACACAGGTAAAGCGTACAAAGACATGAATTGATTAACCCTAAAGCGACCGACTGGGGTAATTTATGCCCCTGGGCACATATTTTCATACACCATTTCTGCAATTTTCATCAGAAAAACTTGTCCTTCTGGGAGATTGTCAATACATATTGTGACGTCCCGAGAGGCTGCATCCTTGAGGGGCGCTATGTTCCACGGAAATGGCTCCAGCTATGAGCAGCTCTGGCTCCATCTGGTGGTGGAATTGTGAACTGCAGCTCCAACACAGCACAGCCCCACACCTGAGGCTGATGAGGGCCTAATGAGCTAGGTGGCTTTTGTGAGCTAGAAACTCTCAGTGGAGTGTGGAGCTTGGAGAGACACATGCACTCTGCCTCTTGCACTCTGGCCCGAGTGGGCTCTGCCGTGTGGAGCTCACTGAATACTTACCTGTGGATTCCGTCTAGTGACTTTGGTCTATGGAAATGTTCAATGGATTATTGACTGTGGATTACGTTTCCTGCTACTGGACTGCATATGGATGTTTGACTGGACTGAAAGTAAGAAGATTATGTTTGTGCTTTGAGAAGATGTTGGACTGAAAGAAAAGCCTGCTCCTAAGTTTGTTATTGAAGAGCCAGAGACATTGTTTGAGTTTGATATTGCAAGATGAATCCTCTTTTGAACATTTAAGTTGAACTTCAGATACCTTTTCTGTTTAAACTCCTGGCATAACATTAAAATCCTTCCTTTATTTTAAACTTGTGTCCTTGCACTGATTTGAAATGTCCCGCTTAGAGATGGTCAGCCTCTCATGACGTCACATATGGTGGAGGACGCGGGCATTTCAATCAGCAATAGTGCATGTATAAAGAGGACACTGAAAATTTAATTACTCAGTTTTCCCAGTTGGCCATAGTCCCTCCACATAACAAAATGGAGGAAATTTTGAAGGCACTTATTTCAGGCCAGCAGGCCCAAATACATGCAAGTGCAGCGTTATTGGAGGAACAAAGGAAAGCTAACCAACTGAAGGCAGAGGAGCTGCAGTTGCAAAAGAAGATGGCTGCTAAGAGCGCCGGCCCAATCAAAGCGAGTGATTTTATTTCCAAGATGGGGGCCACAGATGATGTTGAGGCCTACTTGCATGCCTTCGAAGCAACAGCCACTAGGGAAGGATGGCCGAAAGCCCAATGGGTTGGACTGCTAGCCCCATTTTTAACGGGGGAAGCATTGAATTCCGTGCGAGACCTACCCCCTGACAAAATCACGGACTATGATACTCTGAAGTTGGAGATCCTCAGCAGGCATGGGCTTACCAAGTTTGGCATGGCCCAGCGCTTCCATGGCTGGACCTTCCAAGTGGACCAAGCTCCCCGTGCACAGATGCACGAACTTTCCAGAATTGCAAGAAAATGGCTGGAACCGGAGAAAAACACAGCTGCTGCAGTGGTGGAGACCATTGTGGTAGATCACTTTCTCCGAGCCCTGCCATATGAGGCTAAACGGTTCATTAGCCAACAGGCCTTAACCACAGCTGCAGTTACCATTGAAGCTGTGGAGAAATACCAGGCCACAACAGAAATGCTCCGTGCGACCAAGAGAGACCCCAGGACAACAACCCCGCAGCCGACAGTGGGGGTGCGTCCAAAAACCATGAAGGTTACCAGTCCATCTGCAGCAGCACCTAGCTATGCTCCATTGGGGGCCAGAAGACAGTCAGGTCTGGTTAGAATGTCTCAGGATAGTGAAACCAGAGAATGCTACCGCTGTGGGGAGATAGGACACATGTCGTGGCGGTGCCAAAAAATCCTAGATGAGCCCATGCCCACTGCTGGCTCCTCCAGCTCCCCCTCCACCCAGCTATTCGCATCTCTCGTTGGGGTCGCAGATGGGCCCCCAGATCGACCCCCCACCTGCCCTGTAACGGTCAATTGCCATGACGTAGAGGCGTTGTTGGACTCCGGAAGTCGGGTAACCTTGGTGCATAAGGATCTAGTGGATCCCTCTTGTCTCTCCACTGACAAAGTCCTTCCGATCTCATGCGTCCATGGAGACACCAAGGATTACCCCACCACTGAACTCAAGGTGACAACCACCAGGGGGATAATACACACTAGGGCAGGGGTGGTTGAGTCTCTCCCTGTTCCTGTTCTGATTGGACGAGACTGCCCCTCCTTCGACCTGCTGTTTAGGGAGACACAGCAGAGGCCAGCTAGAGTACCCAGAAGTCGGAGAGGTAAGACTCTTCCTACAAACACACCAATGCAACCCTCACAACCACTCATCCCTGCTTTTGCACTCGCAGGAATGGCAGGCCCCCAGGCCGACACAGACAGTGGCCCGGACACGGAAGAAGAGAATGCAGCTCCGGAAAGTTCTCCAAACTCAGAGGAAGACGCCCCGGCCATTGAGGAGCTCCCCAATCTCACAGGCCAGTATGGTACTGCTCAATTGCAAGAGCCCACATTTGCAAATGCCCTAAGAAATGTGCAGGTGCTAGAGGGTGTAGTGTTAGGGGATAGAGCAAGTCCCACATACCCCCATTTTGCAGTTATACGGGGTCTATTGTATCAGGTTGTGAAAGAGAATGACAGAGTGTATGAACAACTCCTTGTGCCACAGCCCCACCGAAAAACTGTGCTCAACCTTGCACACACGCATCCACTAGGGGCCCACCTAGGTGTAGAGAAGACCACAGAAAGGATCTTGCAGCGTTTTTTCTGGCCTGGAGTGCACAAGCAGATAGAGAATTATTGCCGTAGTTGCCCAGAATGCCAGAAGAGGGCACCCAAGCCCTCTTACCGTAACCCGCTCATTCCCTTGCCGATCATTGAAACCCCCTTCGAGAGAATCGGGCTAGATATAGTTGGCCCTTTGCCAAAAAGCTCCAGGGGCCATCAGTACATTCTAGTAATCCTTGACTATGCTACCCGGTACCCTGAGGCCATTCCCCTACGAAAAGCCACCTCCAGGCAGATTGCCAAGGAGCTGTTCCTCCTTTCCACCAGTCTGGGTATCCCAAAGGAAATATTGACTGACCAAGGTACCCCATTCATGTCTAAGGTAATGAAGGAGCTGTGTGCCCTTTTGAGGATCAAGCAGCTGAGAACCTCTGTCTACCATCCCCAGACAGACGGGTTGGTTGAACGTTTTAACAAGACTTTGAAGTCAATGCTGAGGAAAGCAATCGAAGAGGACGGGCGGAACTGGGACCAGCTGCTGCCATACCTGCTGTTCGCCGTGAGAGAGGTACCCCAATCTTCTACTGGCTTCTCGCCTTTTGAACTTTTATTGTCTTACAGACCTAGAGGACTACTGGACATTGCGAAGGAGGCTTGGGAAGAGCAACCCTACAGGCAGAGGACCCTCATCGAACATGTCGGAGCCATGAAGGACAGAATGAGGGCCATTTACCCGATAGTTCGGGAACACATGGAAACTGCCCAACGGCAACAGCAGGCCTCCTACAATCGACCTACCCAACCAAGAGAGTTCAAGCCAGGGGACAGAGTGCTCATCCTAGTCCCGACTGTCGAGTGTAAGTTCCTGGCAAGCTGGCAAGGACCGTATGAGGTCATCGAGCGAGTAGGAGAGGTAAATTATAAGGTGAGACAGCCTGATAAAAGAAAAACAGAGCAAATGTATCATGTTAACCTCTTGAAACAATGGCACGCCAGGGAGGCGTTATTCTGTTGTCTGCCCCAAACAGATTCCAAAGCACCCGCCAGGGAAGAGGTTCAAGTGGGACCAGGTCTGTCCCCACATCAGCGGCAGAGAACACTGGAGCTAGTGGACCGCAACAGAGATGTCTTCTCCTCACTCCCGGGACACACAGAGGTGGTCCAACACGAGATCCGGACCGTGCCTGGCCGCACAGTGACTCAGCGTCCATACCGGGTGCCGGAAGCACGCAGGGTGGCCATCGAGCAGGAGGTGGAAAAGATGCTAGAGCTGGGAGTCATTGAAAACTCCAAAAGTGCCTGGGCAAGCCCCATCGTCCTGGTCCCCAAACCAGACGGGTCAGTAAGATTCTGCAACGATTATCGCAAGTTGAATGAAGTTTCAGAATTTGATTCATACCCCATGCCCCGTGTTGATGACCTGGTAGACTCACTAGGACATGCTCGCTTCCTCACCACTCTGGACCTCACAAAAGGTTACTGGCAGGTGCCCCTGTCCCCCGCATCGAAGGAGAAGACCGCGTTTGCCACACCAGAAGGGCTCTACCAATACACACGGCTCCCGTTTGGTCTGCACGGGGCACCGGCCACGTTCCAGCGCCTAATGGACCGGGTCCTTGCTCCCCACAAAAGGTATGCGGCTGCATTTTTAGATGACGTTGTGATTCAAAGCCCAGATTGGGAAAGTCATTTACCCCGTGTACAAGCTGTGCTTGATTCCCTTAGAGATGCAGGTCTCACGGCAAATCCAAAAAAGTGCAGGCTGGCCTTCAGCGAAACGAATTACCTGGGATACACCGTTGGCCGAGGACTGGTCAAGCCACAGCAAGCGAAGCTGCAGGCCATACGGAATTGGCCACGGCCCCTCACGAATAAGCAGGTGAGGTCTTTTCTGGGACTAGCCGGCTATTACCGCCGTTTCATTGCAAATTTTGCCTCCATTGCTGCACCTCTGACAGATCTAACGACCAAGCGACACTCCAGAATGGTGAAATGGAACCCCGCTGCAGAGACCGCCTTCATCAACCTGAAGCAGGCCCTCTGTTCCAGTCCAGTTCTGGTGGCACCAGATTTCCAGAGGGAGTTTGTTGTTCAGACTGATGCTTCAGAGGTGGGTCTGGGAGCTGTACTCGCCCAAGTACACGAAGGTGAGGAACATCCTGTCCTATATCTGAGCAGAAAACTACTTCCAAGAGAGAAGAACTATTCCACGGTTGAGAAGGAGTGTCTCGCCATCACCTGGGCCCTGGAGTCCCTTCGGTATTACCTCCTGGGCCGGCGCTTCACGGTGGTCTCGGACCACGCCCCTCTGCAGTGGATGGCCAGGAACAAGGAGACAAACAGCAGGGTTACCAGATGGTTTTTAAGCTTGCAAGCATTTAATTTCTCTGTTGTTCACAGGGCTGGCAGAAGCCATGACAACGCGGATGCCCTGTCCCGGAGATATGCCCTCTTCGTGACCTCCAGCCCGACGGGGACGTCGAGTCCGAGGGGGAGGATCTGTGACGTCCCGAGAGGCTGCATCCTTGAGGGGCGCTATGTTCCACGGAAATGGCTCCAGCTATGAGCAGCTCTGGCTCCATCTGGTGGTGGAATTGTGAACTGCAGCTCCAACACAGCACAGCCCCACACCTGAGGCTGATGAGGGCCTAATGAGCTAGGTGGCTTTTGTGAGCTAGAAACTCTCAGTGGAGTGTGGAGCTTGGAGAGACACATGCACTCTGCCTCTTGCACTCTGGCCCGAGTGGGCTCTGCCGTGTGGAGCTCACTGAATACTTACCTGTGGATTCCGTCTAGTGACTTTGGTCTATGGAAATGTTCAATGGATTATTGACTGTGGATTACGTTTCCTGCTACTGGACTGCATATGGATGTTTGACTGGACTGAAAGTAAGAAGATTATGTTTGTGCTTTGAGAAGATGTTGGACTGAAAGAAAAGCCTGCTCCTAAGTTTGTTATTGAAGAGCCAGAGACATTGTTTGAGTTTGATATTGCAAGATGAATCCTCTTTTGAACATTTAAGTTGAACTTCAGATACCTTTTCTGTTTAAACTCCTGGCATAACATTAAAATCCTTCCTTTATTTTAAACTTGTGTCCTTGCACTGATTTGAAATGTCCCGCTTAGAGATGGTCAGCCTCTCATGACGTCACAATGTGTTGTGCATGTTGTGGTGATTTATAATCAAAAAATTTTTGGGGTCATTTATGACCCCGAGAGGATCCATGAGATACTCAACATTATAATGGCCATTGTTGTTGTAATTTTCAAATTTGATTTTTGTATTTTGTTTCTTTGGGCAAGCCATGGTCAGCAGACTTAAAATATTCATAATATAAACATTTATAGTGTTAAAATATAATATATAAATACAGTGGTGCTCATATGTTTACATACCCCAGCAGAATATACGCTTTCTCTGCGATTTCTCAAAAGCATGATCACAACCCAAACTACCCAAATGACCCTGTTCAAAAGTTTACATACCCTAGTTTCTGATGCTGAATATGGCCCTGTTTAACATCAGGGACCGCTCTAAATTGTTTGTGGTAGTTGTGGATAAGGCTCTTAATGTTCTCAGATGACAAAACAGCACATTCTTCCTGGCAGAATTGTTGTTTCCTATAATATCTCTGGGTGTCTTGCTGGAACCTCACATTTGAGGTTTCCCCTGAGTGGCTCAATGATGTTGAGATCAGGAGAGTGAGATCGTCACTAAAAAAACTTTCATTTTATTCTTTCTGAAGCTAATGACGGGTTGATTTGGCTTTCTGTGTCGAAATATTGTCATGTTGGCACCGTTGGAATTTCAATTCAGAAATGCAATATGAGGAGTTTGGTTGGAATCAAGCCAATGGGCAAGGGAATCATTGCATTGCAATGAGCATTGCAAGGGAAATTGTTCAGGAGGATAGGACAACCAAAAAATAACTTCAGGTGAAATATAGGACAACATGAATTTTTTTTTTAAAACTGTACAGGAAAGAGGCACTTGAAGAAAGATGGGCTGTTGGGGGTTGCCAGGAGAAAGCCATTACGACAAAAATGCAAACATGTTATTTTGCATATGATACACCAAATAGCATAGTGAGAAGCATCAAAATGCCTGTGACAGTCATTCGGAAAAATGAGATCAATATGGAACTTTTTTCAGCCACTATTAAGAGTACCATTTGGAGAACAGTCAACGGAGCCTATGATGAAAGTTACACCATCCCTTCTGTGAAACATGGTTATGGACCACTGATGTCATGGGGACATTTGAGTTACAAATGCACTACACTTTTGGTCCATACTCACAGAATGATGAATACATTGCCCTGTGAAAAATACTGGAGGAAACTTGACACTCATCAGCCTTGAAACTGCACATGGTCCATTGTTTGGACATGCCAACATGACAATATTTCAGCACAGAAAGCCAAATCAGCCCGTCATTAGCTTCAGAAAGAATAAAATGACGGTTTTGAGCGACCGTCTCACTCTCCTGATCTCAACATCATTCAGCCACTCAGGGGAAACCTCAAATGTGAGGTTCCAGCAACACACCCAAAGATATTATAGGAAACAACCATTCTGCCAGGAAGAATGTGCTGTTTTGTCAACTGAGAACATTAAGGGCCTTATCCACAACTACCACAAACAATTTAGAGCGGTCCCTGATGTTAAACAGGGCCATATTCAGCATCAGAAACTAGGGTATGTAAACTTTTGAACAGGGTCATTTGGCTAGTTTGGGTTGTGATCATGCTTTTGACAGAGTAAACACAGAATATTGCTAATAAATATCTTAAGCCAGTCACTAGCCATGAGTGAAAAAAAAGGTTTTGTGTAATCCTTCATATTTTGTGAGAAGTCGCCAAGAAAGCGTATATTCTACTGGGGTATGTAAACATATGAGCACCACTGTAAATAGGGCACCCCTGCGATAGCCAACAAAGCATATTGTGAGGGCACCCAGGCAGCATTTCCTATGTTATTGCTCCATATTTGTTGATATCATGGCACAGTGGTCCTAGACACATGATGAGAATATGAAATGGAAGTCATCCTGATGAACAAAGAGGGAGGAAACAAGTCATCGGTGTAGAAATCAATGGCGTTTTTAGAATTTTCCTCATCATATGGCTATACAAAGGCTGAAGCATCAGTTGAATCATTCCTTTGCTCTAATATATATGGAAGACACCTTTTCACAGCTGCAATGTCCAGAGGAAGTTTCAGAGAAATTTTGAGTGTGCATATGGTTATATGTTTGAGACATGGTTTTGTCTATGTAACTTACCATATTCCCTGATCTTGTGATTTCATGAACCCAGAAATGTTGAGTAGCCTAAAGTTTTATTGCAGAAATATAATCTTTGGGCCTAATGGATAGAATTTAGCTTGGTTTCCCAAAGTATCACTTTGAGCAATTTCCATAATTAGCATAAATATACTGTATTATTATGGTAAGATTACTACAAGTGAATAGGCTAAAACATGTAAATGATAGATACCACCATGACATTTTCTCAGTTGATTACTGATGATGAGAAAAGAAAAAAATGTATTGGATGTTTTTTGTATTTTGATGTTTACATATGCAAATGAGGGCATACATCATATTTAGCATATACGTATGTAAGTTTGACTAATTTTTAGCAAATCAATAAAATCACTTTTTTTTTTTGCTTTAGATGAGGGACAAGTATGTGCAAGATGTAAATAAATTTGAATGAACCCCAAAAAATAATTTATATAATGGTATTTCTATATAAACTCCTTGGGGTCATAAATGACCCCGCTCCGTCAGATTAGTCGCAAAAACAGGCCGGTCGCTTGAGGGTTAAGGTGTTTTGGTGGAAGTTCTGAGGTCTTCAGTCACCAAAACACCCTGAAAATGGCTGAAATGTCAAGCTGTGTCACTGTCAATTTTGTTACGCATCAGCTATGACAGTTGAGGAGGAGTATGTTTTAGCCAATGTATCTCCATCTTGATAGACAAACGAACAAAATCATTTGTTTTAGGGAGATGGGTTTGTCTGCTCTGTTTTCTCTCCTAAAAAAGTGCTAGCTTGTACCCCTGCACTGTTGACCGTAACAGAGTTGAATAACACAGCTGACTGTTTTGAAACTGTTTTTGTGCTATTGATCTCTTACATGTTGGAAAAATACTATGAACAGATACTAGGGATTATATCAGGAGAGGGAAGTCTTGTGTAAGGAGGGTGACTAAATTCAAATCAGATGTTACAGGGATATATAATGGAAAAAAGTGTCAGTCTGTATCACAGTGAATCATGAAATCCTATTAATAAAGCTCAACAATCACATTTTCCATATCAGTTCCACAGATTAAGGACAACATTATTGTCAATGGACATATTAAAGCACTTTCAAACGTATGTTGTTTCAACTCTGTAGTATTTCTATATGTTTGAAATAAAATAGTATCATTAAAATATTTGACAAATTATTTAAGATTTAGCTTGGCAATTTGTTTGTTTGGAAACCTAAATGTATACACTCTGGAAACATCTAGGTCATTTGTTTAAAAAATTCTGATAATTGACATTTTGCTTTTGCGAAAAGCACACTGGAATCATAGAATCACTCACACACACACACACACACACACACAGAAGTACAAGACTTCCTATCACGCCACACACGGACAAGGCCTCGCCCCCCTTGGACCCCCAACACGCCCCCTAACACATTTAACCCCCCCCCCCCCTCCCCTTAGAAAGAAAATAGGAAAATATATTCAGGAAAAATACCTCACACACACACACACACAGAGAGACACACACAGAGGTGTATTATTATGTTATACAGTATATAGCCCCCCCCCACACACGCACACAACACTTGGACTAGCAGATACATACCTGTGTCAACCTCAGCACTGTTTGTGTCATCTACAGGTGTCATTTACTCCAGAGTAGGAAAGACAGCCACCCTGCCTTGTGACGGTGTGGGGGGTCAAAACTGTTCCTCTGTGGAATGGCATGAGGGTTTGCGCTATAGTAAGCTCTGGCCAGACGCACCCCCTAAGCGAGCTGAAAGACTCAGTGTGCTCCCTGACTGTTCCCTCCCTC
>NW_026946281.1:7500-12500 GCF_034702125.1 Engraulis encrasicolus | reverse complement strand
TGCGCATTTTTCCAGCGACACCTCTCCTTGTTACCAAATACCCTGGAGAGTACTGTACACCACAAATAGGCCTACGCCAAGACACAAATATTGAGTTTTAAAATAATATTTATTAACTAACAGAAATCTAAAAGAGTCCCGGGGCACCCCAAATCTATACAAGTCCGAAATTCCAAATTTCCTTGGAGATCCCCCCCACAGTCATCCGTTCCGAAGGAGGCGGAGGAGCGGTGGCCAGGTGTCCATCCATTGCGAGGCTGGGGAGACAGGAAGAGCTTGGTGACAGTAGGCTTGATTCCATAGGCAGTCCAAATGACACTCACTTCCATAATTAAGTAGGCTACGCAGGTAATCGCTGCACTTATTCCACGTGATTTACAACACTGCACTCGCTAGTCTAGGTTAAACGTTAGGGGTGAAGTTGCACAGCACTCGCACACGGCACGGCTCACTGCAAACAATGTGTGCTGCGATTCACCTGGGTAGGCCAGCGGTGTTAAAAGTGAGTCCAAGTACAACTGGGTTTGGAGAGAGAGAGAGAGGGGAAATATATGCTGGGAAATATATGCAATGTCATCTCATAATCATGGAGTTCCTCATGCGATTTCATCTGGGTCAGTCAGAAATGCATGCACCTTGCGCACCGGGAAGTGTGTTTTTTCAAACAAGAAAACTGGTTCATCATATGCATGGCTTAAACTGACTTTAATGTTTGCCAACGTGCTATAGTTTTCCTCTCATAATAGCACCTGGCGACTGTGACCACAGTTAGATGACCTCGCGCGCGTAAACCCATTAAAATATAGCCTAGCCTTCTGTGGCTATTCAGAGCAATATGAACCAATCAGGTTCAAAATACATCCCTGATGTCTACTTAACTAAAATAAGATGCATTTGTCTAATATTTGGAGACATCGCCTTGCTCTTTCTGCGGGGAATTAAGCGCCTCTCTCCCTCGCTCTCTCTCTCTCCCTCTCTCGCCCACACACACACACACACACACACACACACACACACACACACACACACACACACACACACACACACACACACACACACACACACACTGTTTGGAGAGGACGCATTTAAACTGTAACAGTTTAGGCAGTAGGGGAGAGCAGGGACTCATGAAACTCGGGACGAATGAAACACTGCGATTTACTCGAAAACTTTAACATATCCGAAAGTATGAAAAGTCAAAGTTGTCAGGTTTACAGGCAAAAGGGATTTAAGTGTCAGTAGACACTGTCGGGACGAATGAAACACCCGTTTCATCCGTCCCTCTCGCCCATTGACTTAAAGCAGGATCAAAATAAAATGGGAGCACTTGAGATGACTATGTTCCAACTTGTCTTGAGCACCGTCGTAGCGCAACAAATCATTATCGTAAACATAGCCTAGATAATTGGAAATTACAAAAAATAGGCTACATTTTATAGACTTTGGCTATAGGCTAAGCCGACTCCTCTACCTGTTTGAATTAGTGCAGCCTTACAGGGAGGACGTTAATTTGGCATAGGTCAACTGCAAGAGACTACTAATTTGTGACTTGACGTGATGTGTGAATAATTAGGCTACGATATGCAACAGGCATATTTAGCCGCACTCAGTCATTCATTGGGTGAATGTCCCGACCCTGTGTGTCCGCGTGCATGCATGGGGTGGGGAAAAATACATCAAGCGTGCCATCACCACCCATCCCCCCGGACCCACGAAACCCACTGAAGATCCAAGCAATTGTAGTCTGTCAGTATTTTAGTGTGGGCCCAGGTAGTTGAATTCCTGCATGGCCTGGTTATCTCAATAGTGCCAAGAAGATGTTTGCCCTCAGGCTAGTGTGTTCATAAAGCGCATGTTCGATTTGCTGTAATAGGCTACGATCAGTAAGCCTCAACTTGTCTGTCGTGTCTTTTCCTTCTTTCGATATTTTGTAAAATAGGCCCACGTTAAAGCCTAAATACGATAATAGGCCTAAATAAGGCTAATAAAGTGAGCTAAATAAGTCAGGCCTAAATAATGTTGTTTTAGCCTATGAACTCAGGCAATGCAGAAATTTGCGGAGGGATTTTGGATAACTTGGCCTATAGGCTACCGATGGCTTTATGAACTTCATGACTGGGCTACAAGATAGTCGGGTAAGCATATTGACTTGTAGACCACCAACATCTGATGCTGAAGTGGGGGAGGGTGTTTTTTTCACTTCAAATGTTCCCCGACACACACACACACACACACACACACACACACACACACACACACACACACACACAGATACGCGCTAATCGCTCTCTCTCTCCGTCTCTCCCTCTCTTTCTCGTTGTTGCTATACGTGCATCTGGATAGGCATAGGCAGTGTGGTCACCCAGCACATTTTCATAGAAATGCTGTGTTTTTTTTTTTAAATGAAATCTTTATTCAGTTAGGTTGTGAACAGCGTTTCTCTTTCGATGTTGCGTCACCGTGGACAAGTGTCTGCTCGAAAACTTAATGCAAAGCGGCTAAAATGTTCAGAACGTGTTGAACTTTTCAGAACATGAATGTTTGTCTGTGGGGGAGGGGTGGGTTACAGCAGTGCAGTGCAGTGCAGTGCACGGGACTGCACAGCCTTTTGTGACATGTCGTGGCGCGACAGGTTATCCAGCCTCCGAAGGAGTCATAGTTCCCCAGTCATACTGTTGGTTCGCATCTCCACCGAAGCAACTGAATTTGCAGTCCTAATCACAGATGATTAGCCACACCTGGTGTAACAGATGTATTGTCATGTGTGCATCACATCCCCAGTTAACCGGAATCCCGTCGATCGCGCACAACAGCGCATTGAAAGGATGAAATGTTCACAAGCACCCATACAAAAAAAAACGTCTTCAACCTATTAGTCCGTAGGCTATCCTGAGGATATCCGTTCCTGACTTGAATAGGTAGTGCAGAAATAATTAACAGACATCACTTAGCCTATAAGTTAGGAGCGGAATTGAGACGGTGAATGCAGGACAGAATAATGAAAACAAAACACCGTCGACTGGCGGTCTTGTTTAGGGATCACGCTTGTGTTATTATCAAATACCCAATGTTACGTGCAACGCGCAATTGGCTGACTCTTTCCACTTGTAGCCTAAAACTGAGGGAGGGATCAACATACAATGAGCTACACTGAAGCAGATTACTCTGCTTCGCAAAAAAAAAAAAACAGTGCACCAATAATACCCCCGTCTTCAACCTACTATTTAGGCTACCAGATATATAGGCTAGTAATAGTATTAAGTTGTGCTACCTTGTTTTTTGTGGTAACGACAGTGTAGATCAGGTAATAACCTGCAATAGGGGAAGCGGCATGCGCCAGTTTTAAAGACGGAATGTCGTCGCCAAATGTAAAATCACCTCTCTCATGCTGACATGACGGGGCACTACTTCATTAGGCTACAATGTTGTTCATGTCTGTTTGACTCACACTATACTATACGAGTGGTTCAATTTGTGTTTTTGTGCTCATCGCACAAATGAGACAGACAGGCTTGCTTGATAGGGCTACACAAAGCAAGCGACATCGGTCCACTCAAAATGGTCCGAACTCCGCCGCTTGATTTCATGTCTCCTCAGTCTCTCCATTACGGTTTATTAGCCTACTCTGTTTTGCTATTTTCGTTATTCTTAGCCCTGGCATTACAGATGAAGCAACTGTGATCAGTGAGGTTGTGGAAACGGTTGAATAGGCCTATGGTCCTAAATTGGAAGCGGCCGATGCCAGTTTTGAAGACAGAATGTCGTCGCCAAATTTAAAATTCGATCTCTCTCATGCTGGCGTCACGGGACACACTTAATTACAATGGTGTTCCTGTCTGATTGACTCGGTTTTAATTGTCTTTACCGGTTCAAATTGTAGTAGGTATGCAAACTCTGTATCCTGAGGATACCCGTTCCTGGCTTGAATAGTGCTGAAATAAGTTAGGGACGGATTGGGAGACGGTGAATGCAAGACAGAAAAAAAGTTGAGTTTAAATTCACATTGTGGTCTTGTTTAGGGCTCACACTTGTGTTATTATCAAATGCCCTATCAAATGCCCAATGCTAAATAAAACATGCAATTTGCTGACTGTATTTCTACTACTACTAAAACTGGGGGACGGGCAAGGACGGAAGCACAAACAGACCACAGACACAGGCAGACGCTGCTCTGCAAAAGCGGTGCTATACTGCCCCCCGCATTCCGAATGGCCACAGGGTGTAATGATCACGGTACGCTGCCGCGGCCCGGCACGGTAATGAGCAGATTGAAGTTACACCATCTGTATGGGCAAGGCACCTCGGCCCACATTGTTCCAGGCAGGCCCGTCACTAGGTTTGAGAGACAGGGGGGGCTCAGCCCCAGTGGAAAAAAAATGCGTGCCTGAGGTTTTGTCTATGAATTCATTATTTTAAGAGCAAAGAAATCCCGCACACTGTCCATTCCACCAACAAACTTTAATACATTGCTTCGGTCATCCGACCTTCTTCATGTTGTATTAAAGTTTGTTGGTGGAATGGACAGTGTGCAGGATTTCTTTACACTTGAATGACAACCCCACTGGGATAATATCCTACGCACCTGCCCACCTACAGAGGTGTGCAAAAGTGTCTTCTTGAACAATTATTTTCAGAGCACCATACCGATTTTTAAACACTAGTTACAGTGATTCTTTTTTTAATTCACATTTTAATGAACATTCCTTATATGCAAGCTAAACAAAACATTTCAAAATGTTTCAACTGATGAATATTATGTACGGAAGTTAAAATGATTAGATAAAAATGCCAAGAGCATAATTTACACAAGCACTAGGAACTTTAAGGAGTTACTAACTGCGCGTCTCCAGGAGAAGCAGTGGTCAGGAAGCGATTCATTCAAACAGGTTCCTTACTTGGAAAACTATGCATCCCCGGCATATATTACGTCATTTTTACTTCATTAGTAGCTATTTTAACCAGTTCATGTGTGTTTTCAAACTATAATATTTTTTAAATAA
>NW_026946280.1:191577-215890 GCF_034702125.1 Engraulis encrasicolus | reverse complement strand
CTCAACGAAGCTACTAGGGCTGTCACGGTGTGAAATTTTAGGCTCACGGTTATTGTGACCAAAATTATCACGGTTTACCGTATTATCGCGTTTTTTTGGGGTTTTTTTTAATGGTACCGCAAACCTCGAACAAAAACCTAACATTGCACAATCATTTATAGCCTAATCCACGTGTAGCCTAATAAACACAGCAACGGTATTTGAAAGCTTAGACCCTGAAGAATGTTTTAGCACTACTTTACAGATATTTGAACATATTGTTTGTGCGTTATTGTTGTTAATTCATTACAAAATGTCACGTTTCAAATTTCACCCCAAGCCCCCACTTTCACGGCGTCTCCATACCTTTCTATGATTAGACATCGAAAACGTGGATAAATCCTAGCATGTGTAGCGAGACGCACTGAGTCAAGTGCTCTGTGTTGGGCTTAGCCAATGGAGTGCGTTGCCACCCTATTTATTTGTGGGTAACTTTGAACTCGGGAGGCGCGACAATCCGTCCCCCCTCACCTTGCCGGGTCCTGTCACACCCCTTCCTGTTTGCTTGTGGCTGGTAAGCACGATTGCGTTTTGATCTTCCTGTTATTTTGCTTACCTTTTTTTTCATGTATTGCGTTCATGACCGAATCTGGTTACTTTCTCAGTGTCCCCACCGCTTGGCTCTGCGGTCTCGGTCAGCAAATGCTCAACTTTGCGAGGCGACTTCTCTGCCAGTGATTGAACCTTTTCTATGGTCGTGCCCAGCGGTGCATGTCGTGCACGGTGAATTCCCAAATGTGCTTGTGCCGTCGCTAATGAAGCACTGATGCTCTGAAGTCTACGCATTTCGCTGGGAGTAGGCGAAGTTGTGAATCACCTGGTACGTGCCATCCTTTCGATTTTTCCCTACTCCGCGTTTATTATGCATAGTGTTAATCAGGCGTTTCATTGTACTCTCTAGGTGTTGCCGGTTTTGCTCTGTTGCTGCTGCTGTTCTTGCCAACGCCAAATTCTACTGAGTGCTGCTTCGCTGGCTGGTGTAACCTTGAACTAGCCGCCTGCACTACGAGAGCCGTGACTGAAACACCAACCACTAAAGCACTTTAAACGGCCTTATCGCTTTTTAACATTTGCAGTGTGAACGTGTGTGTGTGTGTGTGTGTGTGGTTGTGTTCGTCAATTTGTGTGTGTGTGTGTGTGTGTGTGTGTGTGTGGGGATCCTTTCCTTTTTGGGTTACTAAGTTGAGGGATTTTGTTTTGTTTTTGTCCTGCTTAAGTTCCACCACTGGCAGGAGGCCCTTTTTGCCATAGCTGTAGATAGCCAGTGGGCTGTCTTATTATTGGGCCTGTGTTGTACTTTATTTTCGATTAATCGCTTTTCTTTTGTACCATTTGTTTATTTCATTTAAGGCTACAAGCGCCTTATTTATATTCATTTTTGTTTGAGACCAATCACGCCTACACCTTCCCTGTGTGGTAGCAAACAATTGTTTGTTTGTCAAGTGCATGTTAACTCTGGTGGGAGGCTTAGGTCAGCTGCGGATCATCAATGATCCAGTTTCCCCTCCCCTTAGTCTGTAACGGGCGTGATTGAGTCATTTCTTGTTTATTTGTGTTGTATTCTGACCCTCCCCTTACCTCTCCTTTTCTTCTTTATTTTACAGGTGCTGAGTGCCCAAAGCAGGGTGGCAGTAGATCCCAAAGGTGGTGGTATTTCCTGCGTATGTATGTGATCACGTATGCCAGTTTGAATTTCTTGTAGTTTAGTGTTTGCAGTGATTTTGATTTATTTACTTATTTTCCATTGGTTTGCTGTGCTGTGAGTTTTCTTTATTTTCTTTAGTTTGATTTGTAGTGAGTGTGTCACGTGTGTTTGCATGGTGTAAGCCCTCCTTCATTTCTCAGTAGCTGGCCCCCTGCTGGCAGGCCTCAGCCCTGTTCATTTTGGTCCTCCCCTCCTAGCTCCCATACACGTCCTGTCAATTACTGTGTGAGTGAAAGTGTTGAGTGAGTGAGTGATTTAATGTTGTGAACGGTACCTTTTTAAAGACATTGGCAATTGTAATAAAAATAAAGTATACCATTTTGTATTTTTCTAACTTTGGTCTCTGGTGTCATTAGTCTACGAACCTTGCGTGCCCACATTGAAGTGTGTTCTGGGTAATACTCTAGGGGTGAGAGTCCCCTGGTGGCGTAGTCGTGCAATTGTCCTCTTTAAAGAAAAATCAAATTTTATTCAACCCTTTCAACTTTACGGCCAAGGCTACACCAGCAAAATTAACTATCCATGAAGTTCGGATTGAACGTCCGAAATTCGGCGGCACGACACGAGAAAAGTAGGGCGTAAAATGTAAATGACCAGTGAGTCCATATTGGGGAGATAAGGCATAACAGATGAAGCCTATATAATTCAAAGAAAAGCGCACAGCCTACCAGAAGACGAAACTTTATTGTTGATAAGAAAGAAAAACATCTGATATTTAGTTTAAACAACGCAAGCAAGCACCACCAACTATCTAAAAAGAAGCAACGCACGCAGCAAAACAAGCAGCAAAAAGCAATGACAGATTCGGTAGTTTAAAATAAAGTGCGCCAAAGGCCAGCATCCAATTGCGAGCAGCAGCTGATTAACTAAAGCGCAGCTGATTCTTGGACTGCTGCAGGGGTTAGGTCGGCGTCAGCCAATAGGCAAAAGGGAGCGTTGACTACGTGGTCTGCCAGAACTAACGCAGGTTGCTCGATTTATACTGCTACTAATAACAGTTTGCATAAATAATACTACAACCACGTATAATGAGTGCAACACTATCATGCTGTAATTACCCCCCACCCCCCCCCCCCAAAAAAAAAAGAGGCTGCAAAAAAAGGGGGGGGGGGGCTCTCCTCCTGATTTTTTTTCTTCTAATGTGGCTCTTGAGGAAAAAATAGTGAGTATCACTGACCTAAGACTAAATCTGCGTCCCATTACTACCACTTCCACTACCACTCCCACTTGCACTTCACCTTGTTTGGAGTGAAATTCAAAAGCGAGTGTTAGGGCTCAAAACGAGTGGAAGTGGTAGTAATGGGACGCAGCTTAACTCAACGTCTCTAAAGCAGAAATGTCCAACTAAGACAAGACAGGTTAGGCATTATTACTTAGTGTGGCACATGTCATGTGGCACCAATATTTGACATTTGATGTTTGTATTGTATTTCAGTGTAGAACAAACACAAAACCCGCATACCTCAGTTTTTCCACTCTGTATTGTGAATCCTCAAGCAGAGAACAGAGCTGCTTCACTCCCGAGTCTCCTGGTATCTTCCCTCTCAGGTCCAGTTCTGTCAGCAGTAAGGGGTTTCCACCCAGAACTGAAGTCAAGTACACAAAGGCTTCATCTGCTGCATCACTAGTCAACAGCCTAGAAGTAGAAGTATACGTAAACACTCACTGTTCTATGTTTTATTGTTTACATTTATGTGATATAGGCCTAGGTTACAGTCATTGACTATCAGCAAATTATGTCTCTCAATTCAGCGGAATGTATCATTTAGGCATATTTTGAATTACCAATTGGGTTTCAAAGGCTATGGTATATCACTGTATTTATGTAGTAAGCTGCTCATGCACTATTACATGAATATAGCATTAGAACCTGAGAAAGATTCAAGAAGTTTATTGCCATGTAAACACAGTTGAGAAGTTGTTGTGGCATATCCCTAACATTAAATACATATAATTCTTTCATACATTCTTTCTTCTACAGCATGCATCTCCTTTTTTCTTTTATAACTGATTGAGTAGAAATGTATATATTAAATAACTGTAGACTTTTCCAAGTTAACATGTTCTGTCAATGATTTAGACTGTGCTTAATCCCTTTGCACAGATACTTTGTTGTCACTTTTCCTGTCAATAAAATGTTGTGAGCTGATCAGTTACATGAAACTCATGGCAATGATGCTATGATGCAGTTGAGCTGAACAGCCTGTCGGTGGACCCATCTGAAAGCTACTACATGCTTCACATGATGTACTAGGGGGGAAATATTCACAACACACACACACAGCATTATAAGATATTTTTAAATAATTGGGTGAGAAATATGAGAACGAGTTAAGTGACAAACAATGGATAACAAAAGATAAAGTAGAACTAAGACTTCACCAATGGCAACACTGCTATTCAGGAACTATTATTAAGTACATTAAGTGTGAAATGCTCTTTCTTGCCTCAGACTCTTGAGTTTACAGACAGGATCCTGCAGTAAATCAGTGAGGAGCTTCAGTTCAGCATGTCGAGGGTCGTTTCCTCTCAGGTCCAGCTCCTCCAGGTGTGAAGGGTTTGATTTGAGAGCTGTGGCCAGAGCAGCATATCCCTTTCCTTTTATGCCGCAGTCTGACAATCTGGAAAGATGACAAACATGTTCATACTGAGCTCCTCTCAAACTCTACTTGTCCCTATAGCCAACTAATATCATTGCAATTCTAACAGAATAGAGAGACAACAAAGGCCTATTGTCTAATGTTGTTTATTATTACCAGCGATTCTAAGAATATTCTCTTCTCTCTGTTGTTATATTATCAGACTGCAGTGGAAACTAGGTCTAAAGACACAATGAGATTATTCACATGAAATTCGAGATTTAATGTAATTTACCTTCCTGTAGTAAATTACCATTTGCCAAGCCATGTGATAACTGCAAAATGTCTGCAAAACATCCTTTTTTAAGATCAATCTGAATACTGGACTTCTCTCTAAACCCACATCTACTGGGGCCAACAAAGCCATTATGAATATCCACATCAATACCATTTCATGTACATTTGTTTGGTACTGTGTTTTAAAACATCCCATAATAATTGGGTGTGGTTCAGGCACATGTGAACAGGTGACATGGTCTGGATCTCAACCTAGTCCATGTGAATTGTGCAGACATATACATGTAACAGAACCTACAGTATATATGAGCTCTGAGAATTTACTTTGACGATAGCACAATTTAGTTTGGCAAGTAGGTTTGCAGGTTCTTCAAAAATAATAATGCAGGAGGCAAAGCTACAAAATGTGCAGGAATTTGAAATGAATCTAGAAAATGTTCCACTGAACATTTAAAGGTGCACTGTATAATTTGTAAGTAGTTTATTTCCAGAATTCCTTTTACCCATTAGCAAATGTTACCTTTTTCATGAATACTTACCACCAAAATTAAATTCCAATAGCCTATTCATTATGGCTGTGAAAACTGCACTTTTACATGATCTGCCTTTTTGAATTTCCAGAAATAGACATGTTTAGCTGAGAAACCTAAAGTACTTTTGTCATACTAATAAATATTAGTTTATTACTTTGTAAATATTAATCAAAATATCACATTTGGCAATAGGCAGCACAGTTTAGTTGCAATATCTACTCTGGCTACCATTGCACACAGCGTACCTTTAAATGCTGTACAGGTACAGTTCCCATAATTACAATATCATGCCCTACGTACGTAGGGGTAATCCGGTATGAAATGGGTTACGTAGTGTTAACTAGTGATGCTGAGCGATAACTTTTGCCACATACCTCACCCTCATAGGTCCCCAGCAATTTGAAATCAAGCGCTAGTTAGCCGATGCTAACATATAGTGTGTTTGCCGTGGTTAAACCGGGCATCGAATTAGCCATCCTTATAAACCTGTACTTTCCACCCATTTGCAGGCCTCAAAATTACTCAAACATTCATTCCGTAGAGTCGCGGAGTTGTTGACATGTAAATCCAGGCGCAGAGAAGTTTAATAGTGCACCGTTTGTTTAGACACAACACCATTCTAACAGGGTGTCGCAAGCGCTGATATCCAAGTGCAGAGATATAATAGAATCAGCAAAAGAGATATGTCCAGTGTATCCTATAATGACTGGCTGCAGGCTTGCAGCCGGGTCAGTGGTGACGTCAGTTCTTCTGGTCAGAAACTGCACTTGTATGGGGACCTGTGATATAGCCTACAACACATAGCATAGTCTGCATAACATAGTTTGATTACATCTGTCAATAGGTTGACCAAACACACCTCATGTCTGATCAACCAACAGGCCTCGGCTATCTTTGACAGACGGCCACATCATGTGTCGTTAATCTTTAACTTTAATTAACCCAAGGAAATGGCTCTGGTCCAGATATTTTCCATACACCACCGGCAACATTATAATGTTAGGAATGTGGCAGAAGTATGTACTGAAGGGCGACAGTACCACAGATTCTGTAAGAGACTATACGGGCTGTGGTAGTACTCCACGAATCGTGTTGCACATGCACAGAGCGGGGACACAGACTACAAAACATAACATTCGACATTAAGCAACATTATAGGCCTAGGCTACGTGTTGAAAACACGTCTTCTCAATTTAAAGTCTGAATTTCAAAGGACGAGACCGAGGATCGGATTGTTTACAATTTAGCTTGATGTCGCGGTCTTGTAGGCCTACAGACTGTCGTGTGACTCACGTGTGACATCGACACTTTCCCGGAGCAGGTCCGTGGTGACGTCACCAGTCATCAGTGTATCCAACCATGCCTGCAGTTCACCTAGAGGGCGCTGTCGAGACAGCACAGCCGATTCATTCGAATGGAGTCTGCATTCACTCGTTGGCGCCCATAGAGTGCAGTACCACCCGGAAAAGTAGTGAGTAGACACACTGGACATATCTTCTTTGCCGATTCTATCTCTGCACTTGGATATCAGCGCTTGTGACACCCTGTTGTTTCTAAACAAACTGTGCACTATCAAACTTCTCTGTGCCTGGATTTACATGTCAACAGTCCTCCCGCGACTCTATGGGATGAACATTTAAGCAATTTTGAGGCGCGCAAATGGGTGGAAAGTACAGGTTTATAAGGATGGCTACCATGAGACAAGGTATTGAAATCAGCCTCCAAAAATGATATCAGCAAACAAATTATTTTTAATATATAATCTTTCCAAATGATTTTCAACCATTTTTAACATTGTATTTGCCATTTTCGAGGGATAATTACATGCGTTTAGGGAAAGGGTTATGCCTACCTAAACAATAAATATTTTCAATTATGTTAAAGCTTGAATACAAGAATAAAAATGAACATTGTAGACTATGATATACATTGTAACAACATTCATTGACATATTGTATATATAATGGATTCAAGGACTGTCTTGAGTTTTAATGAAGAATGTTTACACTGTCAAATAACTTTAAAGAGTGGGCACAATATAGGCCTACTGTAATCTTAACCGGTTTTCAACAAAAATGCATATTTATCTGACTTATATGTTGAGAAATAAAGAGGTGTGTATTAATATTAAGTATGAATGTGTGTGAAAATGTTTAACCTCAGGGTCTCCAGTGAACAGTTTGGGTTCCTCAGGCCACTACACAGCCTCTTGACTCCGCCATCTCCAATATGGTTTCCACTGAGATCCAGATTTCTCAGCTTTGATGATTGCTTGCAGATCATGGAGGCAAGTGTTTTGCAACTCGTTTTAGTGAGCCCACAGCTATCAACCCTGAAGGAAAACAGCAACCAATGACTAGAAGCACTAATAAAAATGGATGCATAGTAGTGCTATGCCCAATGAAATTAACACAATGATTTGTTAAACCAGTCAGTTGTCAACTTTGTACTTACAGAGTTGTGTGGGATTCCTCTACTACTGGCATTAATCTCAGGAGAGCTTCATCAGATCTGACGTACTTCTTCAAGTCAAACACATCCAGATTCTGGTCTGATGTCAGCAGCACAAACACTAGAGCTGACCATTGGCCAGGCGAGAGTTGGGCTTCAGACAGGTTGCCTGCATTCAAGAACCTCTGGATCTCCTCCACTAAGGAGTGGTCATTGAGTTCATTCAAGCAGTGGAAGAGGTTGATCATTCTTTCTGATGAGGAAACATCCTTTATCTTGTCCTTAATGTACCTGATTGTTTGGTCATTGTCCATCTGCCATTTCTCCAGTTGACCTTGATGGCCAGCTAGGCCAAGAGCAGTCCTGATCTTCCCCTTGATGCCCACCTGTCCTCTACTGATCAGACCATGCAGGAGAGACTGATTTGAGTCCAGAGAGAGGCCAAGAAGGAAACGGAGGAAAAGGTCAAAGCGTCCATCTTCATGATCCAAAGCTTTGTCCACAGCACTCTTATGCAAGAGGATCATGGACTCTGCTTTTTGAGGGGCTGTTGATATTACGTCTTTCCTTCCAAATGCCATCTTCAGAAATGCATACAGGGCGGCAAGATACTCCTGGATACTGAGGTGCACAAAGGAGAACACTGTTCCCAGAAAGATCCCTGATTCTTCTCGGAAGATCTGGGTGCATACTCCTGAGTACACTGCTGCATCTTTAACATCAATGCCACATTCCCTGAGGTCGTCTTCATAAAAGATCAGATTTCCCTTTTCTAACTGTTTGTAGGCCAGCTTTCCGAGATTTAGGATCAGCTTATGGTTCCATTGTGGCTCAAGGTCATGGACATTGTCAAATTTAATGTTCTTCTGTCTTGTTTGAAAAGTCAGGAAGAATGTGTACATTTCTGTCAAAGTCTTTGGGATCTGTGTATGTCCAGAAGAAAGAATAATCTCAAGAACCGTAGCAGCAATCCAGCAAAACACAGGTATGTGGCACATGATGTAGAGGATCCTTGATGATTTAATGTGTGATATGATTCCGCTGGCAAGACTCTTATCATTGATCTTCTTCCTGAAGTACTCTTCCTTTTGGGAGTCATTGAATCCTTGCACTTCTGTCACCAGGTCAATACACTGAGGAGGGATTTTGCCAACTGCTGCTGGTCGAGAGGTTATCCAGATTAGAGAAGATGGGAACAGATTACCTAACAGTAGGTTTGTCAAGAGGACATCCAATGATTTGGCGACTTTTATATCGTGCACACTTTCATTTGCATGAAAGTTCAGTTGGAGTCGACACTCATCCAGACCATCAAAGACAAACAACACTGTAAATTTATTCTGAATGTCAACAGTTAGCTGCTTAAGCTCTGGAAAGAAGCAGTAAAGAAGGTCCATCAAAGAGAACTTCTTGTTTCTCATGTGGTTGAGCTCCCTGAAGTATAATGGGAAGATGAAATTGATCTCTTGGTTGTCGTTTCCCTCTGCCCAGTCTAGGACGTACTTGTGCACAGAGATAGTTTTGCCAATGCCAGCCACCCCCTTTGTGAGAACTCTTCTGTTTGGTTTGTGTTGATCAGGAGAGGGTTTAAAGGGTTTAAAGATGTCGGCACACTTGATAGGTTTGTCCTGCCCAGCTAAACTCTTGAACTTGGACTCAATCTGTCTGACTTCATGATCCTCATTGACTTTCCCACTTCCTCCCTCTGTGATGTACAGATCTGTGTAGATATTTTGCAGCAGAACAGAGCTTCCATGTTTGGCTATGCCTTCCAACACATGCTGGTACTTGTTTTTAAGATTTATTTTCAAGTAATTCTGACAAACAAAGTTCAACTCATCTATAGGAAAAAAAAAAGACACATCATTTTGTCAGACCAGACAAAACCATAACAAAAATAAAGACATGAAATGGTGCGCGCGCGCGCGCGCGCACACACACACACACACACACACACACACACACACACACACACACACACACACACACACACACACACACACACACACACAGTAGAAACAGAAGAAACAGTTCTTACTTTCATTCAGTTTATCAGCAAGATCCTGGTACTCCATCTTACGAAGGAAGTGCAGCGCCATCTTGAGAACCCCTTCTCTGGCATCAGTTTCGTCCTCTGATATTTTGGTGAAGTTTTCCTTGGAGTCTAGACTAAAGCTGTGTTTAAATCTCTGCAGCTCGTTCTTTACAAAAGTGAAGATCTTCTCCTCAAGCACCTAACACACACCCGGACACAACAACACTGAATTCAGAGAATCCGAAAACTTGCTGCTGAGAGCTGAACATCAAAATGCAGCATCATTGCATACTAACAAGTCAAGAGTAGCTTGATCAATACAACAGCATGTTGAAACTGGCCAAACGTGTCCTTTATGTAAGTTACTTACTTCAAAAGTGAAGCAGAAGTGACCAAGCAAGAAAGCCAAGTCAGATGGAAAATCCAAGATCCCTTACCTTGAAAATATGAGATAGATCCAACATCTTGGCCTGTCCATCGCTGTCTTGTTCCCATCCTACTTCTTGTTCCCTGATGACAAAGGAGAGAGAACAACTGAGGCCCAGTTCGATTCTCAGATGGGCTCTTATGGGGTATTGAGTTTGGAGTAGATGTGAGTATTTAATCAATATAACAGTCTCCATGAGGGGTCCCCATGGGAATCACAGCCACAGCGCCAAACCAAATTCACCATCTCTCTTCAGAAGGCAATAAGTGATCCACCTCAGCCTGGCAAACACTCATTTCAAGAGTACAGTCTGCCACTGTGTTCTCAGCAAAGCTGTGGAACCGGCAGTTGGCATTCAAACCAACCGTATGCAAACGGTTTAATTGCCACAGACGAAAATAGGAAAAACCAAAATACACTCATCATGAGGACATCATGAAAATGAAATACGTTTTTAGTGTGGTAGTAGCAAAGAAGACTCTTTGTTCATTTGTAGTGTGGCAGCTAGCTCATAAACAGGGTTTGCTAACGTCCTGTAGAGTTTGAATGGGTGTGGCCGACAGTTGCTAAGCTAGCTGTTAATATGGCCATTATATGTATCAATTGTATTTAAAAACAGCTTCTGTCTGTTTGTTTGTTTTGGAGTCTTGTGGTTGAAGGATGGATTTATAATAATCTCGAACTAGGGTCAAATTGCCTGGAATTTTAGTTTTTCTAGAGGTTTTGTCTTCTCTATGTAACGATTGGCAGCTGGCAGAAGTTGATGGTAGAACATTAGCTAACCTCCCTCCCAGAGACCCATACAGATGCAGTAAATTTTGGCTATCAGCCTAGAGCTTTATCTCAGTGGTATACAGTACCTGTACCTGCCATCCTATAGCTTTATCTTAGTGGCATGATACCTGTGCTTGCCATCCTAGAGATTAATCTGGTGTGATACCTGTACCTGCCATCCTAGAGCTTTATCTTAGTGGCATGATACCTGTGCTTGCCATCCTAGAGCTTTATCTCAGTGGTATGATACCTGTGTCTGCCATCCTAGAGATTTAGCTCAGTGGTGTGATACCTGTACCTGCCATCCTAGAGATTTATCTCAGTGGTGTGATACCTGTGCCTGCCATCCAGACTTTAGCTCAGTGGTATGATAGCTGTGCCTGCCATGCCAAACTGGAGCATTCACTGAAAGTTTACAAGTTTGAGCCCCTCGAGGTGGACTGTACAGGGTGTCTTCGATTAGATGTAGTTGTCTACATTATTCAATCCTCCCAAACCCAGTTTGCCCTCAGGCTCCACATCGTCACAGCAGCTTCATGGAGGTTAACTAGCCACATGTACTGTAAACTCATCACTTCAGCTGAGGTGAACTGCATTGTGGGATGCAGATGGTGAGTGCTGGTGTTTCTGCTGCCTACCTTTCCTCTTCTGCCATGCGAGGGGGTTCGTCTTTTGATACATCACTCCTCATGGATGGAGCTCTGGACACACCAGAGTCTAGTGACTGACCACTCCTAGCTGGGACTCTAGACCGGAGGCAGACAGAGATTTGTTATTTGTGTGTGTGTGTGTGTGTGTGTGTGTGTGTGTGTGTGTGTGTGTGTGTGTGTGTGTGTGTGTGTGTGTGTGTGTGTGTGTGCGTGCGTGTGTGTCTGTGTCTGTGTCTGTGTGTGAGAGTGTGCATGTCTGTGTGTGTGAGGAATGACTACTGGTGTGTCTGCTGCCTACCTGTCCTCTTCTGCCATGCGAGGGGGTAGATCTCTTGATACATCACTCCTCATGGATGGAGCACTGGACACACCAGAGTCTAATGACCGACCACTAGGTGGAACTCTAGACCCAAGGTAGACAGAGATTTTGTTATTTGTGTGTGTGTGTGTGTGTGTGTGTGTGTGTGTGTGTGTGTGTGTGTGTGTGTGTGTGTGTGTGTGTGTGTGTGTGTGAGCGCGCGCGCCTGTGTGCACACGTGCATGTGGAATGACTACTGATGCTTCATCTGCTTACCTTTCCTCCTCTGCCATTTGAGGAGGGTCGTCTTTTGACAAATCACTCCTCATGGATGGAGCTCTGGACACACCAGAGTCTAGTGACTGACCACTCCTAGCTGGGACTCTAGGTAAAGCAGGGTCCCTAGAATGATGGGTCATAAAAGACAGAGGACAAGGAGAATGCATTTCAGTTCATAACTGATGTTATTCATATCACTTCACCAAAACAGAAAAAAATAACGAGTGTCTGTGATTATTACTAAAGTGGTTTCCCTACCACATTTTATGAAGTAAACCCTATATTACCCAGACTGCAAAGAGATAGTGTCTTCCTTTGTTCAGTTATAAGCAAACCACAAATCGCCTGCCGACACATTACGAGAGTGGGGATGTTGCCCTGAATTTTTTTCTCGTACCGTCAAAGCTTTTTGCGGTTCAAACGAGTGGCTGCTTTTGTTTGTTGTATATTAGTAGTGCTGGCTGGAATCCACCAAGATGGAAAGTTACAGGTGTATGCCGCGTCCATGCTAGGAATCGATAAGAGGTAAAGAGGCGAACAATTCCATGGAATTGAGACGCATTGAACCAGTTCTCGGTTCCCATCCCTATGCAATGCTTGACTAAAGTAACAAAAAGAGGCCAGCTCCTCTCTTTATCCTTTGTGTCAAGTACTGGTGAAGTTACCTTGGTAGTAACCTTGGGTGTGAACACGGTAAGTAAAAGAATGATGTGAATATGAGAAATTTAAATATAACTCAACAGACAAGATTAAAACAGCAGATGCGCAACACAGATTTCCAATGGCTTGGTTATACACCTTACACATACTCTAACAACGTTTGTCATTGGGGGCATTCCACAATAAATTGTCACTTTGGGACGAGACATCAGAATGGAATTTAACTGACTTTGTGATTAAGTTGTAGGACAGACATCAATATTGAGTGAACTAAAGACTTCATCATTTGATTGGGGGAAAAGACAATATTTGTTACTCTAAATTTGTTTGTTACTATACCTTATACAATAGTTAGATCCGGTCAATTTATTTTGCGATATCTGATTGGATGAGACGCGTTCTACTGGCATCTTGCACAGTGTACCTTTCACATATAGGTTTAGGTTTACATTAAACATGTGAGTACATATCCACAAACCTATGATTGTGGTGCTCTACAGTGTGAAATCAGACAGATCTAAACATCAGCCAAGGCGGTGATGCTTAACATACCTTAGTTGAGGTGTAGGCCCCGCCCCTTTGAACCTGAGGGGCTCATCCATTGACTGGTCACTCCTCATGGACACACAACTTCCTGTAGGAGACCCTGGTCTCTTCTCAATACCACTAAGGCACAGAGAGAAAAGAGTTTTAGAAACCAAGATTCAGAGAGTAGGATGTTGGTACAGTATATAGATCTTGTTACATCCAGTTACACCACTAAACAGCTGAGAGAGAGAGAGAGAGAGAGAGAGAGAGAGAGAGAGAGAGAGAGAGAGAGAGAGAGAGAGAGAGAGAGAGAGAGAGAGAGAGATAATGTGTGTGTGTGTGTAGGGGGGGGTGGAGGGGTTGAGAGACAGAGAGAGAGAGAGAGAACAACCATATCTCTTTCAATTCGTGGAGTTTTCACGAAAACAATAACTTTAATTTTCGTGGTGCATTCACGTTATTGCCCGTTTATCGTGGTTGGGCAACGAAACGCTGCCTATTCATTTGAATTGCCCGACTGCTGCCTAGCGACCCACTAGTTTGACGCCCTTTCGGTACCGTCACATGGTAATCAAACATTTCAAACAAGCAATTTAGGGTTAGGGTTAGAGTTAGGGTTAGGGTTAGGTTTAGGTTTAAGTTTAGGATTAGGGTTAGGGTTAGGTTTAGGGTTAAGTAGGGTTAAGGTTAGGTTTAGGTTTAGGGTTAGAGTTAAGGCTAGGGTTAGGGTTAGGTAAGTAGGTAAGTTAGGTAAGTACTGAAAAGGCGTCAAATTAATGAGTCCCGAGTGTATCAGCAGTGTTCTGTCAGCACCCCCTCCCCGCCCCTGCAGACGCTTGGATAACCATAGCAGCAGTCGGGCAATTCAAATGAATAGGCAGCGTTTCGTTGCCCAACCACGAAAAACAGGCAATAACGTGAATGCACCACGAAAATTAAAGTTATTTTTTTCGTGAATACTTCACGAAATGACAGAGATAGGGCTCGAGAGAATGTGTGTGTGTGTGTGTGTGTGTGTGTGTGTGTGTGTGTGTGTGTGTGTGTGTGTGTGTGTGTGTGTGTTTATAGTCTATTTACTCTTTATAAAAAAATAAATTAAAAAAACCTAACCCCTCTTTGCAACTACACTTGTTGTTCTGTATATCTCCTGTACACTTTGTATTTGCTTATGATGTTGGCTTGATTATGTCCTCTTTTCAAAGTCGCTTTGGTTATAAAGTGTCTGCCAAATGCAATGTGATGTAATGTAATGTAATGTAATGTGTGTGTGTGTGCGTGTGGGTCTGTGTGTCTGTGTCTGTCTGTGTCTGTCTGTGTAAGGCTGTCCTGTGTGTGTCTGTCTGTTAGGCTGTAAGGCTCTACCCTTCCAGGACTTTTACCCTGTGTGTGTCTGTGTGTGTGTGTGGGGTGGGGGGGGGGGGGGGGGGGGGGGGGGGGGGGGGGGGTGAGAGAGAGAAAGACAGAGAGAGAGAGAGAGAGAGATTGTGCGTGCGTGCGTGCGTGCGTGCGTGCGTGCGTGCTTGCGTGCGTGCGTGCGTGGGTCTGTCTGTCTATCTGTCTGTCCTGTGTGTGTAAGGCTGTCCTGTGTGTGTGTGTGTGTGTGTGTGTGTGTGTGCGTGCGTGCATGTGTCTGTCTGTCTATCTGTCTGTCTGTGTAAGGCTGTCCTGTGTGTGTCTGTGTGTGTCTGTGTAAGGCTGTCCTGTGTGTGTCTGTGTAAAGGGGGATTCATACTTGTCGTGACTGGCGCTACCCTCCTTCATACTTCACTCGCGACCTCACTCGCGACCTCACTTGCGCCGTCACGTGACCCAAAATGACGTCACACGCCGTGGCGCGAGCTGCCGTGGCGCGACGTCGTGCACCCCACATTTTTTGTAACTTGTCGTGCGCCACCAGCGACGTTGCAGGTAGGCAGACAAAGCAGGAGTTGCGAAGTCAGGCTACAACTACTGTAGGCTACTACAGAATGGATCCTGCATCATTTTGAGGATAATAAAATGTCCTAGAGAGCAGCCGCGTCGTTAGACCATTTTTACCCGGGCACGTGCCCTGGTGTGGACCTGCGGTGCCAGCCTATAATGGGCACTGATTTTTTAATTAATTAATTTATTTATATCTTTATTTTTTATTATTTAAATCTGGCTCATCTGGTAATATACAGAATACATGCTTGCATTATTTTTTTCTCTTAAAATAGGCCTATAGCCTACTACACTTAAGTTAGAATTTAGGCTAAATCTGACACGGATGCAGCAGCTTGATCAGAATGCACTTGCCACCACGGCCATTCGTACTCGGAGCATGTAGCCGGAGAGTTGCCTGTTGGCTAATACCATGCAGGAGTTTTTCCCATAGCCTACTATCTTTAAGAAACACGACAGGCATACTAGTTATCCTAGTGAAGACACACTAAAACATTGATTATAATATAACCTAGTTATTTGGCACCCTGAAGAAATTGACTATTTGAATAATGAATTACGTGGTGAATTAGGCCTACATGGTGCCCCCCCTCATTGGATGACCGCTGCAATGAAATGTTCTTCATGATAACAAGAGATTTGGGCAGCACATGAAAATGTTGGCTTTTTGAACCGAAACTGACCAACACAGCGACCATTCACTCCGGTCGGTGTGAAGTGAAGTAAACAGTAGGCCTAAGCGTTATTTTTTGTTATCATCTGTAAACTAAGCATAGCATGTCAATCAAATGTGTGTAGAACATGTTTCATCTAGGCTAATAACGCGAAGGGGCGTCTCTGAAGTGGTGTTAGCCTATGTGGTCACGTCTGTTATGCTACAGTAGCCAGGCAGTTCGCTCATAATATAGGACCTGTTGATCAGAGAAAGATCACAAATGTCGGCTTCACCAACTATTTGCCATGTTGTGCTGTTTCTCAATTCGTTACGTTCGTGTTTTCAGGGGGTTATGATGCCGTGATGTACCCCAACTTGTCTTGTCAGCTTTGCTAGCTATCGGCATATTTTTTTGACATATTGACAAAGTTGCCTGCAACCAATGACCCCGCTGTTATAGCCTAGGCTACTAGCGCACTATAACGGAATACAACACTCGTAGAAAGCAGTTTTGTAGGCTATGCTGTTGCTTTTAAAAAATAGCCCAGCGCATGCTTGAATGAGCCGTCGTCCAGGCAAGTTGGAGGCTGGCTGGCTTAATGCAGCCCAAGCACACGTTGGTCTCAGAGTTGAAAATGAACGATTCTGAAATGATTCTCATTCTGGTGTCTGCTGCTCGAGTGGTCTTACAGACAAAAGCACACACATTAAGGTGGCATGATAACATCCTACAGGTGGTTACTTTTAAGACCGAAACATAATGCCGTGAACTAGCCAACTATTCGATTGAATGCATCACATAGCCTACGCAATGCCCATGTGTGATATAATGATACTCTGGCTCCCCCTCTTGACGTGAACATGCACCGGCACACACAGACACGCGCACACGACATAGGCCTACACACACACACACACACACACTGACAGGTGAGACTCAGCTGACAATGTAGTTAGCTACTGTGAGTTGTATTGCCCTACATATAGATTTGATGAATTTTTCTTTTAAAAAAATGATTGGCCAATTTTTTTTAAGCTTGCGCGCTTCGCGCACTCTGCGCGCTCGCATGCATTTCTTTTTGGTGCCCTTTAGTGCCCCTGTATAGTGTTGGGTCTGCTGACGCCCCTGCTAGAGAGTTATTTTATCTTCTCTCTTAAATGTTGTTCAGTGAAACAATTGTTTACTTTGTTCAGAAGCACATTGTGTTCGGCGATCTATTTATAAATTCTGCCGCCAGAACAATGCTCTCACATGGTCTTGGAATGATCTGGCAATGTAGGCTACAACAAAAAATATATGTTTCAATGTGGTAAGTCACAAGTCAGACGTTCAGTAGCCCTACAGCAGCCGTGTTTGGCTTTCTATTTTATACATCCGTAGAACTCACGCTGCGAGTTGCGAAAGATACTGCCGTTTCTCTCATGAACAGCAGAGGGCACTTCCGACAATGCGAGCGAAAGCGCTTTTGAAGTATGAATAGTCTGTCGCAAGTGATGACGTCATTAATGGTTCTCGCGCCACTCGCGCCAAAGTGTGCACGTGAAGTATGCAGAGCCCTTAAGGCTGTCCTGTGTGTGTCTGTGTAAGGCTGTCCTGTGTGTGTCTGTGTGTGTCTGTAAAGCTGATTGCTGTACTCAAGTTTGTGCTATATGTTTACTGCAATGTGCAAAGATGTGAATGAGGTCTTTTTTGTATTTTTTGTATTTGTGCATTTTAGTGCAATGTAATCTGACACACACCTTCGGGATTAATAAAACTACTCTAACATACCTTAATTGAGGTGCAGGCCCCGCCCCTTTGAACTTGAGGGGCTCATCCATTGACTGGTCACTCCTCATGGACACACAACTTCCTGTAGGAGACCCTGGTCTCTTCTCAATACCACTAAGGCACAGAGAGAAAAGCGTTTTAGAAACCAAGATTCAGAGAGTAGGATGTTGGTACAGTATATAGATCTTGTTACATCCAGTTACACCACTAAACAGCTGATGTTTTAACCTAAATATGAAAGAATTGTTAGTGATGAATCTAATGTAAAACTTGCTGAAGATAAACATTGAATCCACATCAACCCTTTGGACTTACACGGGTTTCGGTGTGAATGATTATATATATATATTTGGAGTGAAGTTGAAAATGTTCTATTTTCCTGAAGCTGAGATAGTCTTGAGTCATTGTTATCTGTGAGGTTGACCATCATGATGTTCCAGAGTTGTACTAAATAGAATTCATTAGCTCTGTCTAGTCCTCTGTTGTCTGACTGTAGCTGAGATTGTATTGAGTCCAAGTTACCTGTGAGGTTGACCGCCACCCTTCGGCTCCTGTCCCGGCTGGGACTCCTGGTTGCCAGGGGAACTCATCCTGAGGAGCCTGTACTGACCCTTTCCTCCACCAGATGGCAGCACCTCACCTCATTGCCTGGTCAGGAGACACACATATGAAATACCAGATTCAGTATACTGTATGTGTATATCTAACAGAATAAAATAACTGTTCTTTACACATTGCAGAGTACCTGATTGGCTTTTCTGCATTTTGCTTTGGGAGAGTGGCGTATCCGAATGTCTTTCAGACCCTTGTGTGAGCTCACAAAAGTGAGTGGAAATACAACTGGTGAGTACTCTGCTGTGTGTGGAGCATAGCAAAAGTGGATATTACATACAAATCAAAATGTTCAGCAGCCATAATAATATTAAAAAACAAACATTTAAATTGCTTAATACAGCTAGCCCATTTGTATTTATTTAGTCCACGTTTCTCCCTCGGAGTGTTATTTTCCCTCCCACACAGCAGAGTACTCGCTAGATCCTGTTGTGTTTCCACTCAGTTTTGATGCAGATGCCACATTACATTACACTTGGCAGATGCTTTTGTACAAAGCGACTTACAAACGAGGACAAAATTACAGCATACAGTACATAACCATGGTTTAAATATGGTTTAAATATAGTATACCCTTTGCAAGCTACCAACTACAGTTCCTGTGTGAGCTCTGTCCTGTGTCTTAAAGGCTAGGCCTCTGTCACAGCACCATAAAGGACTTCTTCACATTTATGGCACCCCCCTAATCATGATACAGGTGCCACATGCTGTCAGTGTGGAACACGCCACAACGGAATTGTTTTCTGTGATGGACACACGGAAGTGCTTTCTACATTCCCACACAGCCTGATAATGAAGCCTAATACTAAATATAGCCATATCATCAAGGTAAGCCATATCATCAAGGTAAATATGGTCAGTTCCAAGCCTGACTGAGGGGAGTGGGTGCCCCTGCCGTTCATAGTCCCTTGGACTTGTAATTGAGCATGGGACACAAGCATGAACTTGATCATCCCGTAAAAAGGATTACCCTAGCCCACCATGTCATCAAGATATAATACAGTATAACTACATATAGCCATATCATCAAGGTATGTATGCGGTCAGTTCCAAGCCTGACTCAGGGGAGTGGACACCTCTGCTGTTCATAGTCCCTTGGACTTGTAATTGGGCATGGGACACAAGCTCGGACTTGATCACCCCGTAAAAAAGGTGCCCTCAACCTTTAAAAACCTACATATCTAAGCCTGCAAAGCACATAAAAATAATAGAATATATTCATTCAGCTCTAATATACCTACACGTTTAATAAACAAAATACTAAAATCACTCAAATCTTATGAGGCAGAATGCTGCCTCCATGCAGCTCCAGGTGTCTATCAATGTTGCGTATACGATACGATACGATACGATACGAAGGCACTTTATTGTCAGTTCACACTGATATTACGTTTTCATCCCTGAACAAGACTCATTAAGACAGGACATACACATCACATCACAAGAATATTGCACAACTGACAAAAAGAAAAAAACAGCAGCTTGTACTAGTAGCCAAGATAACACAGGCCTATACAGACATACGTACATGAAAGCGTGACAGTGAAAGCCCCATTGGGAAACTCAAACTCCCATTGTCATTGTGACACAGCACTACACAGCACACAAGTGATCACTGCACACGGCACACAACAAAATTGCATTTATGCCTCACCCGTGCAAGGGGGCAGCCCTCAATGGCACCCCAAGGGAGCAGTGCGACGGGACGGTACCATGCTCAGGGTACCTCAGTCATGGAGGAGGATGGGGGAGAGCACTGGTTAATTACTCCCCCCACCCCTCAGTCATGGAGGAGGATGGGGGAGAGCACTGGTTAATTACTCCCCCCACCCCTCAGTCATGGAGGAGGACAGGGGAGAGCACTGGTTAATTACTCCCCCCCATCCCCAGTCATGGAGGAGGACGGGGGAGAGCACTGGTTAATTACTCCCCCCACCCCTCAGTCATGGAGGAGGACAGGGGAGAGCACTGGTTAATTACTCCCCCCACCCCTCAGTCATGGAGGAGGACGGGGGAGAGCACTGGTTAATTACTCCCCCCCACCAGTCATGGAGGAGGATGGGGGAGAGCACTGGTTAATTACTCCCCCCACCTCAGTCATGGAGGAGGACGGGGGAGAGCACTGGTTAATTACTCCCCCCACCAACCTGGCAGGTCATATTGATAAGACACTGGTAAAAACAATATTTCCTATTTTCCTATTTTCTAACTTTCTTTTAAGGAAAGCACATTAATATTCTCTGCATTTTCTGTACTCATTTTCTTCCTGATGGTGGCGATTCCGAATATATAAATCCTTTTCACATTTAAAATCATTTTTCAGTTAAGAAATCACAATACCCACCCCACTGAGTGGTATTGATATCTTTATTATCCATTTTTGTAGTTAAAGGAATATTGTATATAGAGCCTCCTGGGGACTGCCTCCAATGGCCTGACGTCACGTACAGGCAGAGCCTCAAAACCAGACAGACAACATACTCCACTGTGCTCTGTCCAATCAGAGTGCCTGTCCAATCAGAGTCAATGTCTAACTGCCATTTTAGCCAGATGCCATTTTATATAGCCAGAGCCTCAAGCTACCAAACAAAGCTCACATTTGAATTTTGTCCTAGCCAGGGCTTGAGTTGTAGGGGTATGGGGGAAGCATCCCAATGCATATGGTCTAAAATTATCCCCCAAAAAGAAAACAGGTCAAAAATCATCCCCCTATAAAACAAGCCTCCCTTCTTCACATATTGTGTTAACATTGCACTTCTAACAACTACATTTTCAAAACTGTCACGGGGAAGAAGCACCCAAACCCCCACTAATCACATTCCATCTCTGACCATGCCCCCTGGTTTGATTTTACAACTGGACCACTGGTCCTAGCGCTAGAATAGAGGAGTCCTTTATAGTTTTATGGCGCCTCCATTATGACGCAGATACCACAAGCCTGATAACATGAGGGCAGCGTGAACACGACAACTAGCTCAACATACCGGTACTGTACTTTATAGTCAACAAGGTCACTATGGCTTTACTAACACCAAACACACTACATACAGTACTCCTTAAATAGCCACTTAAATGTAGGCCTGCATAGAATTCGAGACGATTCGTCTAATGAATTGTTGAGAGGGGACCATTCGAACAAAACGTTGGACCATTCGTAGAAGGCATGGGGCGTTTCGTGCAGTACCTGAGGATTTTTCGTCGAAGACCTAAGGACGTTACGTTCAATCCATGCAGACCTTTCGTGTAACTGGGCAGATGTTTAGTTTAGTCTGCCTATTTTATTAGCCTATTATTTTTTATATTTTATCAAACTTGTGTGCCTACCACCACAATGCAATGAAAACAAAAATCGAACCATGTAGAAAGTGCGTGCGTCTCTATTTTTTTAAAATTAATTATTAATTTTAGTTCAGGCTGCTTTTTTTTATCATTAGGCCTATTTTATAGCCTATTTTATATATACTATATTGTAACGGACTGCCTCTGCCTCCTCCGGAGTGAGATAACAGCGTTACCCCCTGTGAACTACACGCGCAGCCTATAAAATGGAGTTAATTTCAAATGGCGGGTGAGACTGTCAGGAAGCAACAAGCCGAGAGAGCAAGAGAGAGGGAACCATGAAGTGTGCGCCGAGAAGATCACCATTCGCAAGAATCGCTAAAGCCAGACATTGATGTGAGCTGTTCCAAATTGAGAGGGTTTTGCAAAAGTGCACTACTGAACGTAAGAAAAGATATTCGTTGTGTTGATATGAATTATTTCTAATGTGTTGGTCACTGATTTTTATTCATTTTTGGAAAGGTAACGGCAGTCTTGCTGCCTGGCTGGCGCCCATCTCATAACTACAGTCGTTTGCACCACTACAATATCAACGAAATGTTTTAAAATGTACGACATCAATTTAAAGGTAGGCCTAAGGGATAATGTATTGTCCACACATGAATAAGAAAATGTTTCCCTACGGGGCGAATAACACCCCCGACGCCGAAGGCGGAGTGCTGTTATCTCTGAAGGGAAATGTATTTTCCGTAGTCACGTGTGGACAATACATTATCCCGCTTATCCCGCCTTTACCAACATTAAACTATAAAGCATACATAGTTAACCATAGTTTATAGCGTGCGCAAAGAAAGATAGTTCGTGGAACGCTCATAATTTAAACAGGTTAACAAGCAACATGGTTTGGCTACTTTCTAACTTGTTACAGCCACATTGCGCTTCAAACTGTTTGCAGGCTGCCTCGTTCACCGCGCGATATCTACTAAACTCGGGTTCATAACATGATCATTTCTATCTAATCGGCACAGTATTCCAGAAAAAAGCATAGACAACCCAAACACTGATGTGCGCCCTGACCACCATCATTAGCCTATCGACCCTGATACAGGCAGAGCCTATCAAAGGGCGTTGAACACAATGGCTATGGACCTTTTCAGTAGGCTATGGTTGGGGAAGTAGGGCCTGCGTCGTGATTCACCGTTGGTGTTTGTATCAGCACGCCAAAAGTTACCTCACTAACGTTAATGATGTTCTTTGCTGAGTAACCTAGCCAAATATATCCAGATAATCGTGAATTATGCAAAATAAAGTCTGCCAACATGTATTGCCATTCTAGGAGCGATAAGGAGAATGCCGCACAGGCGCGGAGAAAGGGTTCCTTTGACACAGAGAATGCTCTGTGTGGCTGCGCACATGCAGTGTTTAGTTTGCAGGTTTCAGGCAAATAATGGTGATCGATACGCCCTAGGTCCATAAGACTAACAGTAAAACAGGGACAATGACAAAAGGGATGAATTGCTTGAGGAAATCAAAAGGGACAGAGCGAAGTTATGACAACAAATTGACGTGCACCATTATGCAAGGCTACATGTAGCCTAGTTATGATGGGTTAACCACTCAGTTACCGTTGCATTCATAATATGTAGCCTATGATAAAGATGACTTCAGCGCAGGATATCAGAAATAAACAAGACAGCGCAGATGGCTTTTAATTTTTAACATGGCCACATTATGCGTCAATACGCCAATGCGTATTAGGCTATTTATCATGAAACCTCAAATCGGAAGTAGCCTTATCTTGTACCCAGCACTTTTCAAACCTTACTCGGGTTTATGGTAATTGTCCGGGAGTCGCACACTGGAGCTGAATGCAGAATCAAAAGCTGCCATTTACAATTGTCCTAAGACGTCAAACTGGTCCTGGATTAACGCATCACTGTTACGTTATTTGTTCTACTGTACGCATAGGCCTATATTCGTTATAAAAAACAGATATCTTAGAATGAAGTCTTATGAATGGTCCACCATGCTTAATTCCATAAAGCATGCCAAATGAACTTGAAAGAAATGCGAAATGAAAACAGCGTGTCAATGCAAGCTCTTTTTAAAAAAAAATCATAAATACAGTATGAAATAGTGATGTGAGCTGTTCCAAATTGAGAACAAGCGCACAAGTCTGCAAACAAGGGTTTTGCAAAAGTGCACTACTAAAAATAAGACAAGATATTCGTTGTGATGATCTGAGTTATTTCTAATGTGTTGGTCACTGATTTGTATTCATTTTTGGAAAGGTAACGGCAGTCTTATTGCTGCCTGACTGGCGCCCATCTCATAACTTAAAACTAAAGTCGGTTGCACCGCTACAATATCGACGATTTTTTTTAAATGTAGGCCTACAACAGCTTTAAAGGTAAGGGATAATGTATTGTCCACACGCAGTGGTAGAACGCAGGTATATGGAGTATACCCACTTCTACATTTTAGGGGATTCAGTATACCAACTTAAAATTGATTGATCCATTATTTAGAATGGCATAAATATATACAGTATACCCACTTCAAAAAATGCGAGAATATACAGTATACCCACTTCAAAAAAGTAGACTACACCTAGACTACAAATATTTTCCTACGGGGCGAATAACACCCCCAATGCCGAAGGCGGAGTGCTGTTATTCCGCTTCGAAGGAAATATATTTTCCGTAGTCACGTGTGGACAATACATTATCCCGCTTATGCCGCCTTTACCAACATTAGAAAGCATACATAGTAAACCAGTAGTTTATAGTAACATGTTTATTGCCATTTTATAGCGTGC
>NW_026946280.1:171577-186577 GCF_034702125.1 Engraulis encrasicolus | reverse complement strand
TAGGTGACTGGACCACATAATCCAGCAACCACCCCACCCCCCCGACACACACACACACACACACACACAAAGTTACACACAGAAAGAGATTGTCATAGGTGACTGGACAGCATACGTAACCCCCCCAACCCCCCCCCCCCCCCCCCCCCCCCCTCACACACACACACACACACACACACACACACACACACACACACACACACACACACATTACTTATCTTTATACTTCTCCTCTGTGGAGGCTGCTGATCCGCCACCTCCCCCCCCCCCCCCCCCATAACCTGTGTTTTTACCTGACCAGCCACCCCCCCCCCCCCCCCGCGTTTTTACCTGAGCAATTTTAAACTAACATCAAAATACCCCCCCACCCCCCCTCCCCCCCACCCCAAACACACACACACAGTTAATATACAGTATGTATCATTTTCCATTTTTAAAATATATACAAGCCTCAAAGCAGGACAGTGAATTGGCCAATTGGCTCTGACCAGCTCAAGCTCTATCCGCCATTTTAGTCAGACCAGACGCCATTTCATATCACCAGAGTCTCAACCTGAAGTAGACGCCATTTCATATCACCAGGGTCTCCACCTGAAGTTCACAGAGGAGTTCTTTATAGTTTTATGGCACCGCTATTATCATGCAGATACCACAAGCCTGATAATATGAGGTTAGTGCTGTGAACTCTTAACGTAGCTCAACATAGGCCTACTTAATAATTACCAAGGTCAAAAGGACTTTTTCACTGAGGAAGGTGCAGATGCGACGAAAGGTACACATTATGCACCAACATAAAAAAAAAATCTTCAGAGCACATTCATACATAAATATCCAATTATACTGTAGGCCTATATAGAGCACATCGAGCACATACATAGGCCTACATATATACAGTGAGTCCAATATGTATTTGATCCCTTTCTGATTTTGCCGGTTTGCCCACTAATAAAGACATGATCAGTCTATAAATTTATGATAATATGTATTCAAACATGGAGAGACAGAATATCAAAAATAAATTCCAGAAAATAACTTAAAATAATATATTTTAATTTATTTGTATTTAATTTAGGCAAATAAGTATTTGACCCCTCTAGCTAAAGAAGATAAAGTGCTTTGTGGCAAAGCCCTAGTTGTCTAGCACTGAGGTCAGATGCTTCTTTTAGTTGATGACAATGTTTGTGCATATAGTAGAAAATATTTTTGCCCATTTTTCTTTGCACATTATCTCTAAAACATGAATAGTTTGTGGCTGTAGCTTGGCGAATGGGAGGTTCAGTTCTCTCCATAGAATTACTATAGGGTTAATATTTGGAGACTGTCTAGGCCACTTCACGACTTTAATATGCTTCTTATTGAGCCACTCCTTCGTTGCTTTACTGTATGTTGTGTATTATTGTCATGTTGGGAGATCCAAAAATGGCCCACCCTTCAGTGTAGTGGTGGAGGGAAGGACGTTTGCACTCAGGATTGCACATTACATGTCTCCCTCCATCCATTCGTTGACGATGTGAAGTTGTCCTGTGCCTTGGCCACACACACACCCTCAAACCATAATTATACCACTTTCATGCATGATGGTGAGGAGGGTGTTCTTGGGATCATAGACAGAAGTACTCTTTCTCAAAACACATTGAATTGTGATAATGCCAAACATCTTGATTTTGGTTTCATCTGACTACAGCACCTCCTTATCATATCCTAAACCAGTCTGATGTTCGTTGGCAAACCTCAAGTGGGACTGCACAGGTTCCTTCTGAAGTAGAGGTACCATGTGTGCACTACAGGATTTTAAACCTCTGTGGCATTAAGTGCTACCAGTAGTTTTTCTCAGTGATTTTGGTCAGTAGCTTTGATATCATTGCCTAGTTCATACCGTATAGCTCTAGGGTGATTTCTTTCTGTTCTCATGATTATCAAATCCCTACAAAAGGTCAAATCTTGTATAGAACCCCAGACAGGCTGATGGATAGTCATTTTGTATTCCTCACATTTTGGAAGAAATGCATCAACAGCTGGGTCATTAATACCCAGTCTCTTTCTTGTGGCTTTGCAGCCCATTTAATCTTTGTTCAGGTCTAAAATCGTGTCCCTGATATCATTTGACCACTCTTTGGTCTTTCCCATGCTGGTGAGGTTGGAGTGTGACTGATTCACTCATACTATGGACTGATTCTGCTGATTCAATGTGTCTTTTATGCATGTTAGTATGTACAGGTGTTTTTAATTCAGATGGCAAGTTGATCGGAAGTGCCCATCTGGTCTGTGGGCCCGGAACTGTAATCAGTTGGCAGGGGATCAAATACTTATTTTGCTCGATGAAATGGAAATAAATTAATATATATTCTCTTCAGTTAATTTCTGGATTTTCTTTTTGATATTCTGTCTCTCCATATTAGAATGCATATTATCATAACATTTATTGACTGATCATGTCTTTGTTAGTAGGCAAACCAACAAAATCAGCAAGGGATCAAATACATATTGGACTCACTGTACATACATACATAGGCCTATATACATACATAAATAGAGCACATACATGCATATATACAGTACATAAATAGAGCACATACCTGTACATAGGCCTACTCCTTAAATATCCATGTATATATGGCCAAAGCTCATTGGCATTATCACTATTAGACTTAAAGGGACAGTTTGGTCAATTTCAACATGCAGTCGTAATGCTCACACTACCCTGGACTTGTCAGTGCCTGAGATTTTTTTTTTCCTTCTTCAGCCGTTTCCGAGATCCTGGTCATTGTAATGGGGGCAGCTCTTTGTTTACATTTCAAAAAAACATTTTTATTTATTCCCAAAAACATCCAAAAGGTTATAAAACATCAGCAGACAACTAGCAAACAGCAGTACCATTTGGGAAAATATTTGGAGTTGGCCTATGTTTCATTTTTAAAAAATGTAAACAAACGCTGCCCCCATTAGAATTGCTCATATCTCGGAAAGGGCTGAGCCGAAAAATGTGGCATCACCAGGTACTGACAAGTCAAGGGTAGCGTGAGCAATACAACTGCATGTTGAAATTGACCAAACTGTCCCTTTAACAGCAAAAACATTTCTTTTTCCTTTTTCGCTCTACTTTAACATGCAGTTAACTATGGAAATGTATAATTACCAAGAGCACACAACTTCACATGAGATCTACTGTAATGCAGTTAAATGCAAGTAAAATTCAAACAGCACACAACTCCACATGTTATACTGTGCCATGCTACCTACAATGTGGAATGACATATGTAGGCTACATTGCATTACATTACATTTGTCAGACACCTTTATAACTAAAGTTGTGATAGGCCACCGCTCATCTGTTTAGAAGGTGCAGGATTCAGTAGAAATTTCTGTATAAAAAGGAGACAATCCGCACACTTCAGGTCTATTTTTGTGCAAAGAAGCTTTCCTTGACTTGCAAGCTATCAGTCCTGAGGTCCTCAGACAACTTTATACAAAGTGACTTACAACCAGCATACAATAGGCCTACACCAATAGCACATCACTTCACATGAGATCTATTGTAATGCAGTTAACTATGACATGCAAGTAAAATTCAAACAACACACAACTCCACATGTTATACTGTGCCATGCTACCTACAATGTGGAATGGCATAAATGTACATTACATTACATTACATTTGACAGACACATTTATAGAAAGTGACTTACAACCAGCATACAATACACCAATAGCACATCACTTCACATTGCATCTACTGTAATGCAGTTAACTATGACATGCAAGTAAAACTCAAACAGGACACAACTTCACATGAGATCAAACCTTAGTAAGGACCTAGTAGGCCTTAGCGTTTGCTTAGTACATGCCTTACAAGTTACTTGTGCAGGCATTATCATTGTATGTATTAGTGCTAATAGATGTATCCCTAAAATAAAGCGTCACCGTGAACGTTTTATTTAGTGTAGAGCTTTACTGTTTTCGTGGGGGACGCCTCCTTTTGCCCTTTATTTAGTGTAGAGCTTTACTGTTTTCGTGGGGGACGCCTCCTTTTGCCCTTTATTTAGTGTAGAGCTTTACTGTTTTCGTGGGGGACGCCTCCTTTTGCCCTTTATTTAGTGTAGAGCTTTACTGTTTTCGTGGGGGACGCCTCCTTTTGCCCTTTATTTAGTGTAGAGCTTTACTGTTTTCGTGGGGGACGCCTCCTTTTGCCCTTTATTTAGTGTAGAGCTTTACTGTTTTCGTGGGGGACGCCTCCTTTTGTCCGTTTAGAGTGTGAGACGGCAGGGAAATAAAGAGACACTGATAAACTGTATCTACTGCCTCCCGTCCTCCTTTGAAGTGGCTACCACTCAGTCGGGACGACAGTAGTACCAACATCACATGACTTCACATGACTTATACTGTGTCCCCTGCAGTCAACTATGACATGCAAGTGAAATACCAACAGCACACAATACGTATAGTACCAAGATCACATGACTTCACATGACTTATACTGTACCCTGCAGTCAACTATGACATGCAAGTGAAATACCAACAGCACACAACTGTACAGTAGCACTGACATCACATGACTTCACATGTACTGTACCCTGCAATCTATGACATGCAAGTGAAATACCAACAGCACACAACTGTACAGTAGCACCAACATCACATGACTTCACATGACTTATACTGTGTGACCTGCAGTTAATTATGACATGCAAGTGAAATACCAGCAGCACAAAACTGTATACGTATAGCACCAAGATCACATGACTTCACATGTACTGTACCCTGCAGTCAACTATGACATGCAAGTGAAATACCAACAGCACACAACTGTATACGTATAGCACCAACATCACATGACTTCACATGACTTATACTGTGTGACCTGCAATCAACTATGACATGCAAGTGAAATACGCTCATGTGTTTAGAAGGTGCAGGATTCAGTAGAAATTTCTGTATGATAAGGAGACAATCCGCACACTTCAGGTCTATTTTTGTGCAAAGAAGCTTTCCTTGACTTGCAAGCTATCAGTCCTGAGGTCCGCAGACACCTTTATACAAAGTGACTTACAACCAGCAGACAATAGGCCTACACCAATAGCACATAACTTCACATGAGATCTATTGTAATGCAGTTAACTATGACATGCAAGTAAAATTCAAACAACATACAACTCCGCATGTTATACAGTGCCATGCTACCTACAATGTGGAATGGCATAAATGTACATTACATTACATTACATTACATTTGACAGACACATTTATAGAAAGTGACTTACAACCAGCATACAATACACCAATAGCACATCACTTCACATTGCATCTACTGTAATGCAGTTAACTATGACATGCAAGTAAAACTCAAACAGCACACAACTTCACATGAGATCAAACCTTAGTAAGGACCTAGTAGGCCTTAGCGTTTGCTTAGTACATGCCTTACAAGTTACTTGTGCAGGCATTGTCATTGTATGTATTAGTGCTAATAGATGTATTCCTAAAATAAAGTGTTACTGTAAACATTTTATTTAGTGTAGGGCTTTATTGTTTTCGTGGGGGACGCCTCCTTTTGCCCTTTATTTAGTGTAGAGCTTTACTGTTTTCGTGGGGGACGCCTCCTTTTGCCCTTTATTTAGTGTAGAGCTTTACTGTTTTCGTGGGGGACGCCTCCTTTTGCCCTTTATTTAGTGTATTATGTATGTATTAGTGCTAATAGATGTATTCCTAAAATAAAGTGTTACTGTAAACATTTTATTTAGTGTAGGGCTTTATTGTTTTCGTGGGGGACGCCTCCTTTTGCCCTTTATTTAGTGTAGGGCTTTATTGTTTTCGTGGGGGACGCCTCCTTTTGCCCGTTTAGAGTGTGAGACGGCAGGGAAATAAAGAGACACTGATAAACTGTATCTACTGCCTCCCGTCCTCCTTTGAAGTGGCTACCACTCAGTCGGGACGACAGTAGCACCGACATCACATGACTTCACATGACTTATACTGTGTACCCTGCAATCAACTATGACATGCAAGAGAAATACCAACAGCACACAACTGTATACGTATAGTACCAAGATCACATGACTTCACATGTACTGTACCCTGCAATCTATGACATGCAAGTGAAATACCAACAGCACACAACTGTACAGTAGCACCAAGATCACATGACTTCACATGACTTATACTGTGTGACCTGCAATCAACTATGACATGCAAGTGAAATACCAACAGCACACAACTGTATACGTATAGCACCAAGATCACATGACTTCACATTAATTTCACAAGTTGCTCCTGGCGGCAGGGTGGTACCCTGCGTGGCAGCCACTGCCACCGGTGTGTGAATGGGTGAATGTGAGGCATACAATGTGAAGCGCTTTGAGTGCTCGAAGGAGTGGAAAGGCGCTATACAAATGCAGTCCATTTACCATTTACCATTTATATGACTTATACTGTGTGACCTGCAATCAACTATGACATGCAAGTGAAATACCAACAGCACACAACTGTATACGTATAGTACCGACATCACATGACTTCACATGACTTATACTGTGTCCCCTGCAGTCAGCTATGACATGCAAGAGAAATACCAACAACAGCACACAACTGTACAGTAGAACCAACATCACATGACTTCACATGTACTGTACCCTGCAGTCAACTATGACATGCAAGTGAAATACCAACAGCACACAACTGTATACGTATAGTAGGCCTACCGAGATCACATGACTTCACATGACTTATACTGTGTGACCTGCAGTCAACTATGACATAGGTAGGGCACTCAACCGCTACCCGGCTGACCCGGGTTCGATTCCGACCGACCCTTCCCCTCTCTCTCTCCCAACTCGGTACCTGTCATTGCTTCACTGTCCTATCGGAATAAAAGCATACACACCACACCCCCCCAAAAGGAATAAAAACTATGACATGCAAACAAGTGCAGTACCAACATCACATGATTTCCTATGACATCTACTACTGTATGTGCCATGCATATGCATACAATACAGGGATGGTTTTGGGAAGGGCACAATTTGAAAACTTGGAAACATACAATGTGGGGAACATAGAACCCTTTTTTAGAAAAAGGGTCCTATGTTCCCCTCTCCCATACAAAGACAGGGGAACATAGGACCTGGGGAACATAGGTACGCTCCCGGCAGCAGTCTACTTTGAAGCAGTGGGGAACATAGAACCCTTTTTTGAAAAAAAAGGTCCTATGTTCCCCGGTAGAGGGGAACATAGGACCCGGGGAACATAGGGATGACCCCCTTACAACACAACATGTAGCCCTGGCTTACAACAACACAACATGTAGCCCTGGCTTACAACACAACATGTAGCCCTGGCTTACAACACAACATGTAGCCCTGGCTTACAACAACACAACATGTAGCCCTGGCTTACAACAACACAACATGTAGCCCTGGCTTACAACAACACAACATGTAGTCCTGGCTTACAACAACACAACATGTAGCCCTGGCTTACAACAACACAACATGTAGCCCTGGCTTACAACAACACAACATATAGCCCTGGCTTACAACAGCACAACATGTAGCCCTGGCTTACAACAACACAACATGTAGCCCTGGCTTACAACAACACAACATGTAGCCCTGGCTTACAACACAACATGTAGCCCTGATGCTGTACAACACAACATGTAGCCCTGGCTTACAACAACACAACATGTAGCCCTGGCTTACAACACAACATGTAGCCCTGGCTTACAACAACACAATGCAGATGGGAGTGGAGACGGGGTTGGTGAACTGGATCACAGACTACCTCACAGGAAGGCCCCAGTTCGTCAGACTAGGCGACCTCACATCAGAGACTGTAATCAGTAGTGGTGTGGATCGGCACTGCCCTCACGATCCGATTCGATCACGATTCGGGAGGTAGTAGATCCGATTCGATTCGATTCGATCCAATCCGATCCGATTCAATTCTACAATGCATTGCAATGCATTACATTTCTACAGAACGCAAAGCAAATGTTCAGCCATGATGAGGAAATACAAGTAGTCAGATACTGAGCAACAATTTATTGGCTGTTTTCTGTATCAGTCTGTATCAGTCTTGCAATGTTTTGAAGTGTTTTTATTTCATTTAACATTCATTTGCTCCTGAAATATCCATGGAAGTAATTGAAACTTAAAAACATTGCCGGATCGATTCTGGAACTTGCCGGATCTGGATCTGGATCGTCCATGCCCCGGATCGATTCGGATCGCCGAATCGATCATTGTTGACACCACTAGTAATCAGCAGCACTGGAGCTCCACAAGGAACGGTGCTTTCCCCCATGCTGTTCACCCTGTACACCACTGACTTCAACTACAACACGAAGACCTGCCACATGCAAAAGTTCTCGGATGACACAGCCATTGTTGGATGCATCAAAGATGGGCAGGAGGGGGAGTACAGGGGACTGGTGGAGAACTTTGTCAAATGGTGCAGAACCAACCAGTTGCGGCTGAACACCACCAAAACCAAAGAAATGGTGATCGACTTCAGGCGAACCACCCCACCCCTGGTGCCTGTCTCCATCGAGGGGGAGACTGTGGAGACAGTATCCACATACAAGTACCTGTGTGTTCACCTGGACTCTAAACTGGACTGGTCTGCTAACTCACACGCACTGTACAAGAAAGGACAGAGCAGACTCTACTTTCTGAGAAAGCTGAGATCTTTCAATGTGTGCAACAGACTCCTGCAGATGTTCTACCAGTCTGCCATGGCCAGTGTGCTCTCCTATGCTGTGGCATGCTGGGGTGGCAGCATTAGGAAGAGAGATGCTGGACGGCTTGACAGGCTGGTGAGGAAAGCAGGGTCTGTGGTAGGCACAGAACTGGACGCCCTCACAATCACAGCTGACAAGAGGACACTTAGCAGATTGGACTCTATCCTGGACAACTACAAGCACCCCCTGTACCCAGTCTTCGACAACCAGAGAAGCCTGTTCAGCCACAGACTGCGCGCCATCTCCTGCAAGACAGACAGGCTGCGAAAGTCCTTTGTACCCAGGGCCATCCAGCTATTCAACATCGCACAGAAGGACACACAAAGAGAGATCGTCATAGGGGACTGGACTGCATAACAGATCCCTCTCCTGCACACTTTATCTACCTGGACTCTTTACCCTTTGACTCCTCTTCAGTGGAATGCACAGCTGCTTGTGTGTGTGTGTGTGTGTGTGTGTGTGTGTGTGTGTGTGTGTGTGTGTGTGTGTGTGTGTGTGTGTGTGTGTGGTGTGTGTGTGTGTGTGTGTGTGTGTGTGTGTGTGTGTGTGTGTGTGTGTGTGTGGAGAGACACAGTTGGCGACGTGTGTAACCCCTTGGACTACTGATACTCCTGGACACTTTGGTGGTAACTTTGTCTTGGCCACCCAGCACAGGTGACACTATGTACACTTTATTTTTGGTGTGTGTGTGTGTGTGTGTGTGTGTGTGTGTGTGTGTGTGTGTGTGGGGTGTGTGTGTGTGTGTGTGTGTGTGTGTGTGTGTGTGTGTGTGTGGATGTGGGTGTGTGTGTGTGTTTGTGTGTGTGTGTGTGTGTGTGTGTGTGTGTGTGTGTGTGTGTGTGTGTGTGTGTGTGTGTGTGTGTTTGGGTGTGTGTGTGTGTGTGAGAGAGAGAGAGAGACAGAGTGTGTGTAGTGACACAGGGGGCGACATCCCCCCCCCATCCTTTTTCCAAGGAATACTATGGACATTGTACTAGGCAGAGAGACTATGGACACTCCTGGACACTTTATGAACACTTTGTCTTGGCTTCTATGTGCCACTTGGCTAAGGCACATGTTAACACTGTGGACATTTACACTTTATATTTGGTGTGTGTGTGTGTGTGTGTGTGTGTGTGTGTGTGTGTGTGTGTGTGTGTGTGTGTGTGTGTGTGTGTGTGTGTGTGTGCTGTGTGTGTGTGTGTGTGTGTGTGTGTGTGTGTGTGTGTGTGTGTGTGTGTGTGTGTGTGTGTGTGTGTGTGTGTGTGTGTGTGTTAGAGAGAGATGCCTTGGCAAAATGTATGCAACAGTAAGCTATATATGATTATTTTATGTGTAAATATGTGTATTATGTCTTGTGGGTAATGTCTTTATTTATGTGTGTATGCTACTTGGCACCTTAATTTCCCCCTGGGATCAATAAACGATACTCTACTCTACTCTACTCTACTCAATGTAGCCCTGGCTTACAACAACACAACATGTAGCCCTGGCTTACAACAACACAACATGTAGCCCTGGCTTACAACACAACATGTAGCCACACACACACACACACACACACACACACACACACACACACACACACACACACACACACACACACACACACACACACACACACACACACACACACACACACACACACACACACACACACACACACACACACACACACACTCAGTATCTTCAATGCTTGTCTTAGGCTACTGTAATGTGATGATGTATGGACGTCATCAGTTATATTACACAGTGGCGTAGTTCTGGAGTATTGCAGTTGGACAAGTTATGATGACACGCAGGGGTAAGCGCCACAATGACACCTGTTTGTTTTAAGAAGTCTTAATAAACACCACGGCAAGTAACACAACATGTGCGTATCATGGCAGCTATCATGAACATTTCCCATGTACCCCCTGCAGTGTGCTGACTCTCTCCTGTGTTCACCCTGCCTCCCTCTCCCTCTCTCTCTCTCTCTCTCTCTCTCTCTCTCTCTCTCTCTCTCTCTCTCTCTCTCTCTCTCTCTCTCTCTCTCTCTCTCTCTCTCTCTCTCTCTCTCTCTCTCTCTCTCTCTCTCCTGTGCTGACCCTGCCTCTCTCTCTCTCTCTCTCTCTCTCTCTCTCTCTCTCTCTCTCTCTCTCTCTCTCTCTCTCTCTCCCTCTCTCTCTCCCCCCCCTCTCTCTCTCTCTCTCTCTCTCTCCTGTGCTGACTCTCTCTCTCTCTCTCTCTCTCTCTCTCTCTCTCTCTCTCTCTCAACATTTACACAACATTTACAGTACGTATCCCTGGCTTGCAACAAGACACACAGATAAAACAATACAACAGAACACTTTACAGCACAATATAATACAGGACATTCAAATAGACAACATGTGAGAGTTACAATTCTGGACTGTATGCAGCCACACACAATATCAACAACACAACACCCAGCCCTGGATCACAACAAGAGCACAACACGTTCAGATGATAATCAGTGGAAACAATAACACAGAGCACTTTCTGTGCAACCCAATACACTCATACTGACAAAATCTGACAATTAAAATGCTAGTTACTGATTTAACCCTGCTGGACATTCATCCTCCCGTGGAAAATGGGTTAATAAAATAACGCAGAACACTTTCTGGATACAATACACAAATACACAATACACAAAATCTGACAATTAAAATGCTAGTTACTTATTTAACCCTGCTGGACATTCATCCTCCCGTGGCAAATGGGTTAATAAAATAACACAGAGCACTTTCTGGACAACAAAATACACTCATACTAACAAAATCTGACAGTTGAAATGTCCAGTTGTTGGTGCTGTGACACTGTAAGACCCCTCACATTTGGGCCTGCATGGCCATGGGGAAACAAACCTGATTCTGGCCTGAGTCGTTTCCCAGCCCTGCCCCACCTCTCTCTCTCTCCCTCTGTCTCTCTCTCTCCCTCTGTCTCTCTCTCTCCCTCTGTCTCTCTCTCTCCCTCTGTCTCTCTCTCTCCCTCTGTCTCTTTGCACCGTACTCTGGACTGTCTGACCTTCATAATGCATGTATGTAATGTAATACATGTACTTCAACTGTGTCAGTCCACAAGAAATGTGCAACAAGACAACAAAGTAAGAGGACAATTAATACTCAGTACATTAACCCCAAACTATATAGAACAATCATATTTGAAGTTTTGGCCCAAACTACCTGTAGGCCTCAGAAAAGGTTCACATACTGTAGTGTTTTCTATTCATCATTCATCAAACATGCTGTAGTAGCTCTTAGGTCAGCCGCTCTTACCTGAACTAATCCAGACGCTGCACTGGCTCCTTAGTCGACCAAGAAGTAACCTGAAGCGTACCAGAAAACTGGACCCTTCCTGCAGAACAACAACTTCAATCTGGCCAAAGGACTCCAGAGATAATGTGACTGTTTATGATATCCCCACGCTGTAACCTGAAATATGGGCCCAGAGTTAATGTTTCACTATGAACTGAACAATTGTTGCTGCATGTGTGTTGGTATGGGCACGCCAGCATATACTGTATGTGTGCTGTTATTTGATGGAAAATATGAACCAATGTTCATCTATTTGTTTTAAAAGAAATATTACCAATATAAATGAACTGACAGGCTTCTTCATTGTTTCGATTGTATGAAGTATGAAGGTACTGCATGTTTGTAATTTATGGAAATATATGACCCAAGTTCAAATACATAAATATATAATACATATATCAAATACATGAACCAGTGTGTACCTGTTTGTTTTAAATAAACACTACAGCACCACTACAGAGAGTGTTTATGGGTAGTACGAGAGAGCAATCTCGCTACTTTTTCCGGGTGGTACTGTCCACTAAGTGGCGCCATCCAGACAGCGCAGAGGAGCGCCAAGGAGCGCAGAGGCTGTTGAAATGAATGTGGTCCCATGGAGCTCAACCACGATGCTGCCATTGCTTTGGGAGAGAATTGGTATCATCGTTTCATTTTATTTTTCCAAAAGGCAGGATAGATTATCCATTCAAACAGCAGTTAGTTTGAATGTTTAAACTTGCTAGATCTTTGTAAAATACGTCTTTATTGTCAATATGACGTCACGAGTGGCTTCACACACTGCGTTTGGATTGGTCGGCCGGCTGCATTGCTGTGATCACCACGGCCGTAAAGCAATTTTGTTAGCAAGATGCTAGCGGAGCCTGACTCATAAATGCCAAAGCTGTAGGAAATCAGAAGGACATAACTCCCATGTTATTGTACATTTCATTGAAATCCACATTGGTTTCACAGAACTTACAGTAATATTGTCAAGTTTCAGCAGACAGCGAGCACAATTGTCAGTTATTAGCGCCAGCCTTATGACCTCTGCTGTCTCGACAGCGCTCCCTAGGTGAACTGCAGGCACGGGTTTGAGGGCGAGATTCAACACTGTATGTAAACCCACTGTGACCACTATCTGACTCAGGCCTTTTCATTGGTCGGACTCGACCGCATGCTGTTGGTTACTCCACTAGGGGGCAGTCTATCACACACAGACACACACAGACACAAAGGGTGCATTCCAATATGTGCTTGTGGCCCCACGTTTTGCTGATGCCCCGCCTCCGTGGAGAGAACAATTTCATTTCCCCGCTGTCAGCCTTGCCACAACAATTTTTGGGGGACCAGTAGTGTAGTCTACGTAGAACGCAGGCATACGCAGTATACCCACCTCAAAATGTCAGTATACCCACCTAAAATCGATTGATCCATTATTTAGAATAGCACAAATATATACAGTATACCCACTTCAAAAATGCTCAAATATACAGTATACCCACTACAAAAAAGTAGACTACACCACTGTGGGGGACTATTCTTCATTCAGCATCCAGTTTGCAAATGAGAAGAGGTAATTTCATGCAGTGTACAATGTTGTCTGGTCAATCACATGTGATCCTAAAAAAGTTAACCCTAAAATGGCCATCCTTCAATGGCGAGTCATATCCTAAATCAAAAGGATTGCATACAGGGCATTTCCCGGGGGGCTGAAAACCCTCTGAGGCTGATTCTGTTGATTTCTTCCCCAGAGAGAGGAGCACAATTCAGGGGGTCTCTTACAGGAATCCCGGGGCCTTTTCTTTGACTCAGCCCTGCGCTGGTGTAGAGCTTGTTTTCCTGTTTGAATCTGAATAGTGAGTTGTTGGGGCAGGTTTAGCATGGTGGCTACTATCCTCTCTGCTGTACCATTACATAGCCTACAGTAATAACACACGCAGGCTCCAGAGTCGTATGAGCCAACCCAATACATGCACACAGAGGACAGTTCATTGCATTGTTTCAACTATGTAATACACCACTAGTAGTGTTGTAAGAGTCTGTTAGAGGACTTCTACTTGCCACAACTCTGCCCATAAATGGACACAGTGGCCACGTCCCTCTTCAGGTTGCAGTGCCTCATACAGCACACGGCCACTAGAGGGCAGACCTGCATCGAGTATCAAGTTGTCAATAGCAGGTTCAGTGAGAGACAAATCCCATAATCGCCGCTGTCCAGCAGAAATTTTTATTTATTTATGAATTTGTAAATCACTATTTTCTAGTTAAAGCTGGTTATGTAATAATTTATCATAGGCCTACATATACTCATGGAGACTGACCAGTAGTACTGATTTACATTTTATTACATTACATTACATTACATTACATTACATTACATTGCATTTGGCAGACGCTTTATAACCAAAGTGACTTTCTAAAGAGGACATAATCAAGCCAACATCACAAGCAAATACAAAGTTCACAGGAGATATACAGAACAACAAGTGCATTTCATTTTATAATGATTGAACGAGTATAAAATAATGTAGAAAATAGTGTTGGCATTGCAACTACAACTCTACTGTATTTGAGTCTGGCCAGGTACGGGCAGCCATGGCCTAGTGGTTAGAGAGTTGGTCTTTCAATCTAGGGGTTGCCGGTTCAAATCCCCCACGACCTCTCCCTACACCTCCATCCATGGCTGAAGTGCCCTTGAGCAAGGCACCTAACCCCACATTGCTCCAGGGACTGTAACCAATACCCTGAAAAATAATAGTTGTAAGTCGCTTTGAACAAATGAAAGCGTCAGCTAAGTGAAATGTAATGTAATGTAAAGCATCTACTGCATGTCTGCACGGGGGATGCAAGGGGCGTGTCTACTGTCTAGCTCACATTCATGAAATGCCGCCCGCTGTATGCTACTGTTTGAAGCTTCATGCTAGACAGGTCAGATACACAAGGGCAGTCATGGGTGAGCGGTAAGCCAGGGGGGTGTGGAAACGCTTT
>NW_026946280.1:165000-167500 GCF_034702125.1 Engraulis encrasicolus | reverse complement strand
TAGCAGACTATCAAAAGAGAACAAGAGAGAGAGAGAGCTAGAGCGAGAGAGAGAGAGAGAGAGAGAGAGAGAGAGAGAGAGAGAGAGAGAGAGAGAGAGAGAGAGAGAGAGAGAGAGAGAGAGAGAGAGAGAGAGAGAGAGAGAGCATGTGCGTCTGTATAGTATACTGTATGTGATTGACATTTCACTATTGCCACAGTGACAACCTGTAAACCTCGTTCTAGTTGGCACAATATTTTGGTATTTATTTTGGTTCAGCCCATTTCATATTATGAAGCCTGGCAAGTTGGTCACACAAGTGTGTGTGTGTGTGGTGTGTGTGTGTGTGTGTGTGTGTGTGTGTGTGTGTGTGTTTGTGTGTGTGTCTGCCTGCGTGTGCGTGTGTGTGAGAGAGAGAGAGAGGGGGGGGGAGGGTCAGAGAGAGAGACAGAGAGAGAGAGAGAGACACAGAGAGAGAGAGAGAGAGAGACTTTACATTACATTACATTAGCAGACACCTTTGTTCAAAGTGACTTACAAGGAGCAATTTAAACAAGAACAGGGTAAGGCACAGTGTACAGTTGCAACACTGATAGCATTGTCCTACAAAGAGTAAAGAAGAGGACAATGCATTAAAGAGTAGCAAAGAGTAAACAAGACCTCAAGGTGCAGTGTACAGTTGCAACACTGACAACATTGTCAAACACAAGACAATAGAAGCACCATTAAATAATAGGAAGGTAACAAGGCAAATTGGATGATAAGCAAGACATCTAGGCGCAGTGTACAGTTGCAACACAGTGATAAAGAAAAACATAAGTAAATGATTTAAAAGGATGTTAAAAGCAAATTAGGATCAAGGAAGGGGAACTCGCACACCTTGTATGCCGATGGAATAGTGTCCTTTTATTGCAGTTTTCGAAAATAAAAAAGTGCTACCCAAGTGAACACTGCAAACGTTTCGGTCACATTCAGACCATTCTCAGTGCAAACATTGAAAATAAAGACACGCCCTTATATAGGCCAGGTAAAGCCACGTACACGGAAGACAGGTAGTAAGCCTGCAACCTAGCTTGAAATGCCTATAGGTTAGGGTGTATGGATAGAGACATCCTGCCATCAGCATCCTTCCCATAGTAGGCTGGATAGATTGTGTCATTGTCCAGTCATATTTTTTATCATAGAGGGCGAACAGAAATAAAATAAAAATACATGAAATAAACATGAAAAAGGAAAAATAAATATAAAAATTAAATGTAGTCATAAGACAATGGCGCAAGAATTAATATGATCGCAGGGAATTCATAGATAGCAAGTCAAATCAAAATCATCATTCAGTCCATTTGGTTGCAGTGTTTTTAAATAGAAAATCCATCTGGCTTCACATCTCAGCAAAGACTGGCTGGTGCAGCTGCTTCTGCGACTGGGGACAACTCTGTCAATGCCTATGATTCTAAGATCATTGGCCGAATGGTTGGTCTCATTGAAGTGTCTTGCGACTGGCGATTTGGGGTCCCCCCGATTTATTGCGCTCCGATGTTCATTGAGACGGATTCTCAATTGTCTGCAGGTGCACCCCACATATTGCAGGCCACATGGACAGCTCAGTAAATAAATCACATTCGTGGAATTGCATGTTATGAACTGTCTGTTGTTGTGTTTTTTTTGTTGTGAAGCTGGTGAAGTGGTCCGTTTTTTTGGCGTGACTGCAGGATGTGCAGTTGCGGCAGGGGAAAAAGCCGGTGGGGTCATCCAATCGTGCGCAGGTATCCGAGTGCACCAGCCTGTCTTTGAGGTTTGAGGACCTGGAGTATGTGAAGAGGGGTGGCTGGGGGAAGAGTTCAGAGCAAACGGGGTCCGTTTTGAGGACATGCCAGTGTTGTTTGACAATGTTTTTGATTTCATGGCTGAAGGGTGTGTAGGTGGTAGAGCAGATCAGAGGAGGTTTCTCACGCGGTGGTCTGGCACCTGGGCGAGTGCGACCAGCATTGCCCTCAGATTTCACCCTGTCCAGGGCAGAATCGAGGACGTCTGTGGAGTAGTCTCGTTGAGTGAATTGTCCATATAGCCTATCTGCCTCTGTCCGGAAGTCTTCATCTCTCTGGCAAATGCGTCTCACGCACAAGAATTGACTGTAGGGGAGCCCTCGCTTGGTCGGTTCTGGGTGGAAGCTAGAGGCATGTAAACAACTGTTTTAGTCCGTAGGTTTCTTGTACAGTGTAGTATAAAGTTTGCCATCTTTTCGTTTGACCCATGTGTCCAAAAAATGTATTTGATTTTTATCGTATTCCAGGCTGAAGGTAATGGTGTCCACCAGACTGTTCATGTATTGGTGGAATTGTGTCAATTGTTCTTCTGTGCCTTTCCATATGATGAATAAATCATCTATATAACGTTTGTATGTTACGATATGGTCAGTGAATGGGTTATTGGTGTGTATGTACTGATGTTCCAAGAAGCCCATGAATAAATTGGCATAATCAGGGGCGAAAGTTGCACCCATCGCTGTCCCTCTGACTTG
>NW_026946280.1:110000-160000 GCF_034702125.1 Engraulis encrasicolus | reverse complement strand
TGGCTCACTGCCTCTCACCAAAAATCCACCTCTTGCCTCTGCCGTATCTGTGTGCCATAGCCTTAAGACCCCTCGACACTCTACATTATAACAATGAGTAAGGCCAGAGGTGTGTGTGTGTGTGTGTGTGTGTGTGTGTGTGTGTGTGTGTCTGTGTCTGTGTCTGTGTGTGTGTGTGTGTGTGTGTGTGTGTGTGTGTGTGTGTGTGTGTGTGTGTGTGTGTGTGTGTGTGTGTGTGTGTGTCTGTGTGTGTGTGTGTGTGTGTGTGTGTGTGTGTGTGTGTGTGTGTGTGTGTGCGTCTGTCTGTCTGTGTCTGTGTGTTGAACATCATTTTTCTGTGTTTTGTTTTCTCTCTCTCTCTCTCTCTCTCTCTCTCTCTCTCTCTCTCTCTCTCTCTCTCTCTCTCTCTCTCTCTCTCTTCTCTCTCTCTCTCTCTCTCTCTCTCTCTCTCTCTCTCTCTCTCTCTCTCTCTCTCTTTCTCTCTCTCTCTCTCCCCAGGCTTGATAACTGGAGTATAACAGCAGAGGGCTGTGCTGTGCTGGTCTCAGCTCTATCATCAAACCCCTCATCACACCTGACATGGCTGAGTCTGGGTGGTAATAATCTAGGAGCCTCTGAAGTGCAGCAGATCAAAGCTCTACGCAGCAGACCAGACTGTAAACTACAGATATACTACTGAACAGAAACAGTTTGGCCTTCAGCTGCAGAATGTGACAGGAGTGGATGTGGAGATGGTGGTGGTGTGTGTTTGTGTGTGTGTGTGTGTGTGTGTGTGTGTGTGTGTGTGTGTGTGTGTGTGTGTGTGTGTGTGTGTGTGTGTGTGTGTGTGTGTGTGTGTGTGTGTGAGTGTGTGTGTGTGTGTGTGTCTGTGTCTGTGTCTGTGTCTGTGTCTGTGTGTGTGTGTGTGTTTTTGTGTCTACTGTATTTATCTCCTTTACATTCATTGTATTCTTCAGCTATGAACATCACAGCATGTATAATTACATTCATTATAAATCAAATGTATTCTTTAAATACTATTACTGCTGTGACTATGCATTCTCAGATGAGTTTCAGTGTGGTTGTGTAACCATACAGTGTTGTAAGATGTCTTTGTGTTGTGTTTACATATGGACTGTAAATATCATTGACACATTAAACATGTTCTACTGATCTGATTGGTCCATGTAGTTCAGTATTCTGTTATTGGTATTAAAAGCCCATTCAAAAATAATCATTGTTGTGATCTTTAAAGCTTAACTACTGTATATAATACAACGCACCATTCATTAATGTGTAATCAGACAGTGTATGTCCCATCATGGACATTATTATACAGATCTACTCTGCATGTGGCATCTTAAACTGGGCCACTGTGACAGTCCCTATTCCTGTCACCATCCAGACCTGTGTGAAGCAGGCAGCCCATATGCTGAAAATATAAATAAAAGCATTTTGTAGTCTTCAGTAATGAAGATCAGTGCATTTATACATTTTTGTAAATCAGATGTATTTTTATGTAGGCTACTATAACTGCTGTGACTATGCATACTCAGATGGGTTTCAGTTTGATTCTGTGACCATACAGTGTTGTAAGATGTATTTGTGTCATGCTTAAACATAGACTGTAATAATTGAAACAATAATAAACATATTTTCTGATCTGATTGTTACATGTGGTTCAGTATTCTGTTATTGACATTACAGTATAACACTGTAAGGGCCACTTTGTACTGGAATTCTTTTTCAGGGTTAGGGCCAGTGCTTTACACTAACTTTTTTGCTAACCAGCCATTTTGGCTAGTGGATTTCCTGACTCACTAGCCATTGGGCCTTTTCACTAGCCATAATTTTCTTAACCATCATAGCAGTTTTAATGAATTGTATAATACCAGGGCTCTCAAGTTTTGAAGTTTGGTGGGAGTGAGATTGGGTTGGGGGCTGGGGGGGGGCTGGGGGGGGGGCACCGAACCTTCGGCCCATCGGCCCATCGGCCGGTTATTACAACAACAATAACACATAAGTAGCACTAATAGGCCTAGTTATGACATTTGTTTCATCTAGTAAAGAAAACTAAAATATGTTGAATATTTTGTGTGTGTTATAATAATAATAATAATAATAATAATAATAATAATAATAATAATAATAATAATAATTTTATATATTGCCTTTCAAAACAACCAAGTTAGCTTGAGAAACCCAAAGGCCCATGCAAAAGATGGGTGCTGGCACTGACATTTCCTCATTAATTATTATATTTTCAGTGAAATACTGGACGACATAGGCTACAGATATGAACACACAGCCAGTCTTCTTTGCCATCTCTACTGATGTCGTAGCAATTTCTTCCATCATCACATTATCTGCCCTTTGGTTTCTGAGCCTTTTCCCAGAAGGAAAGAAGGCTCTTCTGTTTCTTCCCTGACATTCTAAATAAACAACAGCCTGTTACAAACGTGTAGAAAAAACGTATGCCCAGAGACGTTCTTAAATTTAGAATAGAGAATCTTTGGTATGCCTATCTGATCACAAAACAACATCCGGTCGATCGACCACTTCCTGGTTTATCTGAATGTTTTATCCCTGTATTTTAGATATCAGAGATTTCTAAAACCAATGAAAACCATAGTTACAAAGTTAATTATATTTGCTGCTTGTTATTTTCTGTTATTTTGACGGAGAATAATGATCATGATCGAGCAGTATTTTTGCCGCGACTTCAAAGTTGCGTCATTCAAACGGTAGCATGTCATTTTTCCGACACCCCTTTGGTCCGATTCGTCAATATTCCGAAAATTTCCCATTAATCCTACAGCCCACTAACTCGAAATAATTAAATGAAACCCTTTGCTCCGACAGCTCAATGTTCCGACTAATGGCTGTTTGGGGTTGGTCATCATCCCAGGTCGTATGTCCTGCTTTTCCCGGTGCCAAGTAGACTTCAGCTGCATGCGCTGCGACGAGCACTAGATGCCGTCTGAGTCGGTCTTGCTGTGCTCTTACCAAAACCACCCCTAAACATAACCTGTCATTAATGCAATGTTGCCAAGTTTTACAATTGTGCCCTACCCAAAACCATTCCTAATCCTAACCTGTCAGTAGGCTATTGCAATGTTTCTGAGTTTTAAATTTGTGCCTTGACCAAAACTTTCCCTAAACCTAACCTGTCACAGACAGCAGCATGACCACTGCGTAGGCTTCAGAGATGACGGTGATCTAAAGCAGCTTCTGGTCGGAATATTGGATTGTCGGGACAAGGGGTTTCATTTAATTGGTAAAAAGTTATCTGAGACTAAGTGCTGTAGGATCAATGGGAAATGTTCGGAACATTGACGCATCGGACCAATGGTACATCGGAAAAATGAGCGGACCCCCATTCCAACAGCATTCGGTCAAAGTAAACAAAATATTAAAACACGTTTTTAAAAACAATGTCTCTGTTAGTTGTATAGCAGATACCCACACATATGAGGTATCAAAATGATGGTTGAGATGTCTAGTTTTCAAAAAACACGGGTTGGACTTCCAGTTATGTGATGTTTTTGTTTTAATTGCGTCAAAGTTCAACATGTCAAAAGCGGCACAGAGTTCTGAGGGTTAATGTTGGTCACTCACCACGAGTAACACTACAGCCTAACTAATGGAATATATTTGTAACGTGATTTTTTTTACCTGCCGGTCCGAAGTCTTGGGAAGGCCAATCCAATTCCCTTGTCTGTCACAGCTGTGCCGTTCTCCAGAAAAGTCAGAAAAGTTTCGAATCTGACAGTTGTTCGCGCGCTTACTGACTCTTTGACTAGGTCTGCGCAACAATCTATTATTCTGATTGGCTCAACGACAGTGCTGTGCCTGTTACTTCCTGAAACTGAGCACGCTGGGAGTGGGTTATGCTTATTGATGTTTATGGTTTAAAAGTGTGTTTGTGAATGTTCAATGTACTGGGGGTGTAAATATACTGGGGATATTATTGTGAACATTTTATGATCGCGATGTTGGGGTGGATGGGTTTATTTTATATTTTAAAGAGTTGTCACCATTGTTATGCAAGCTGGTGCACAACACGTGTAGGTTGATGCATGACAACTTCTTTTCACACGTGTCTTGAGCGGCGGAGCCACTAGGGCTTCACCTTCACTCAAAGCAAAGCCTAAAAAACTGCCAGAAGTAAATTTTACTCTGGCGACTTTAGTCGGCGGGCGTGTGAAAACGCATGTGTGGCGTGTGAGAGTGTGAAAACACTCTGAAGAGTGTGTCACACGCTCAGTGCGTGAGACTTGAGAGCCCTGATAATAGGCTGTAATAATGAAATGTAGGCTAATATTGCGTTAGTTTCAAGCCCTGGTTGGTTTATCCCAAAATGCTTTTTCAGGCCCCCCCTGTCAACTGAATTGACCGGCTCACTCACACTACTAGTTACTACTACTACTACTACTGAGGCGCTGCAAAGTCAGATGCAGATGGCTCTTTATATATGAATTTAAGTCTGTTTTATTGGTTGCAGAGGAAGAACAAGTTAATATATAATTAGACCAGGGGTGTCAAACATTATACCTCGGGTCCGGATGTGGCCCACTGGATGGTTTAATACGACACCCAGACTTGTAGAAAATAAAAGATTAAGAATGTTCAAAAACAGAAGTAAATCTCTAGCTCATTACAAAGGTGCTGCAGGTGTCTTGAGGTTTTAGATTTCCAAGAATTGAGAATGAATTTGCCTTTTTTGCTTGTGAATATCAATGCTTCTGATAAACTCGCTAACATCCACCATGAGATGATTCAATGCAATATGATGCAATATGGGATTCCTATAGGAAGCAGAACGGCTCGTTCACATACAAGATTTGCCTTTCACGGGGACGGGGGCGGGGCCAGCACACGCACAGGCAATCCTACTGCCCCCCAATGGCATCTAAGCACCGCCCCCTTCTTAGCTGTATCCTTCTTAACACCCCCCAGGGGTTCTCCAATACTGGCTGGGGGGCTGTAGAGCCCCCGTTGAGAAACTGTAGCATAGCACATACAGTAAAGTACTGTAGGCCTATGTGCGCTGCGCAGATTAGCTCTGCATACTGTGTCTTCAATGGGGCCACTCTGGTCACCATTCAGGTCACAGACCTGTGTGAACTGTACTTTGGTCATACCAGTAAATGTTGGTTTATTATTTAGTAAATATTCATGAAAAGATCAAATTTGGCAATAGGCAGCATGGTTTCAATGAGCAGCATAGTTGCAATACCTACTCTGGCCACCATCCTACACAGTGCACCTTTAAATATTTATTTAGGGGCTTGGGTGCAGTGAAGAGCTGGACAGGAAACGAGTGGGAGAGAGAGACGGGGGAGGATCTGGAAATGACCTCGGGCCGGAATCGAACCCAGGTCAATGGTAGTGCCCTACCATCTGAGCCACAGCTGGGTCATTTATGCACAATTTTGCAGGCAAACAGTAACGTTGGTGCACAAACTAACTAAGACATTTAATTTCTTACAAGATTTAACATCCCATAGCAAGACTCAGCCCTCTGAACAGCCCTTTACACACAAATGCCAGTGGTAGGCTATCCCTACTGTATATTTCTCCTTAATTTAATTGTATTCCTCAGCTGTAAACATCATAGCATGTAGCATTACATTCATTATAAATCAGATGCATTTTTATGTGTAATTGCTGTGACTGCATTTTCATGCATAACCATACAGTATTGTAGGATGTCTAACGTACAGTATTGTCGGTAACACTTTACAATAACGTCCTATTCACAGCTTTATAAACACTTTATAAATAATTAACTAATTATCAACAAAATGTTTACAAATTTAAATGGACAAGAAATACTATGCTAACACAGCAGACAGCGCAGTCGTAGCGGTCCTGGAAGTTTCTCCTCCAAAGACCAGAAGGCATGAAACCACATAAAACTCACACAGTAGACGTTGATTCCCACTCCACTGTGCAGTCATAGTTTGGTTATTACTCATTTACAAACATTTGTAAATGCTTTGTTAAATGTTAATTGTTATTAAATGTTAATAAAGTGTTTATAAAGCTGTGAGTAGGACGTTATTGTAAAGTGTTACCGTATTGTCTTTGTGTTGTGTTTAAAGTTGGACTGTAAATATAATTGACACATTAATAAAGATATTTTCTGCTCTGATAGATACATGTGGTTCAGTATTTTGTTGTCGTCCATGCTCAGTACACTTTTCATTTTCCTCATTGTCCTCTCCTCTAAAATCTGCTCCACCGAGTTAAAACATACACCCGTGATGGACCCCACTTTCCTAATGAGCTTATTCAGCCTGTTCCTGTCCTCAAGTGACATCCCTCCACCAGAGCACACAACAGCATAAAATAAAACACTTACTCACAGTCAATACCCAGTACCAACAGTCAATACAAGAATATTAGAATATTTAATAAGTTCGAACTCTCAGGTAGGCCTACCTCTTAGACCTCTTTCAATAAAGCCAACTCCCTCAAATCGTGTGTGTGAGGATGGGGGAGCCATGAGTTAAACATAGAGGATAGATGAGGTCTGTGAAACTACAGCGACTACAGAATGGTGTGTGTGTGTGTGTGTGTGTGTGTGTGTGTGTGTGTGTGTGTGTGTGTGTGTGTGTGTGTGTGTGTGTGTGTGTGCGCGTGTGCGTGTGCGTGTGTGTTTGCGTGCGTGTGCGCGCCCACATGCGTGCATGCGTGTGTTTGAGTGATTGTGTGGGTGAATGCGAGTGCATGTTGCAGTAAGTACAATTTGCCACTAGGGGTCAGAAGTGCACCACAGGACACAGAGTCGCATGAGCTGCTACTGCACAGAGTACATTGCTCTGACAGGCAGTGAAATATTTCTATATTGTTATAAAGAAATACAGAGTTGTATAAAGTAGAAGTAGAGGTGCATATTCAGATTAATTACAACACTAGTAGTATGATACAAAGTTGAAACCATGTAATATCATACCACTAGTGTTGTAGGACTAATGACATTAGTAGGAGTAGGAGTCTACCTCTACTTTATACAAATCTGAAGAAATATGAAATGAATGTCATACCTTTGGCAACTCCATGACATTTCTTTCTTTTAAAATGTTCGAAACAGACACACACCAAAGGTTAAATAACAATAAAAATGCAAGTAGCCCTACAAATATGACATGATAACCCTTTGCCATGTGGGGTATATACTGTATGCTACAGGCTATGACATTTTGACAAATGATAACAACACAGACACAATTAATTGGTCTTCCAAATCTTTACTGTAAGTGGGCTGAGTAGCCTAAGTAGTAAAGAGATGTGCATTGTATTATTACTATTGTATACAGCAAATGCACTATATTGGGTACAGACACAAGAACCCACAATTTCAATTATGAAGTTTCACACAACAAACGCTCCTGTTTACACACACACACACACACACACACACACACACACACACACTGTATCCAACCCATCATTAGCTTCAGAAAGAATAAAATGAAGTTTTTTGAGCGACCATCTCACTCTCCTGATCTCAACATCATTGAGCCACTCAGGGGAAACCTCAAATGTGAGGTTCCAGCAAGACACCCAAAGATATTATAGGAAATAACCATTCTGCCAGGAAGAATGTGCTGTTTTGTCATCTGAGAACATTAAGAGCCTTATCCACAACTACCACAAACAATTTAGAGCGGTCCTTGATGTTAAACAGGGCCATATTCAGCATCAGAAACTAGGGTATGTAAACTTTTGAACAGGGTCATTTGGGTAGTTTGGGTTGTGATCATGCTTTTGAAAGAGTAAACACAGAATATTGCTAATAAATATCTTAAGCCAGTCACTAGCAATGAGTGAAAAAAAAGGTTTTGTGTAATCCGTCATATTTCGTGAGAAATCACAGAGAAAGCGTATATTCTGCTGGGGTATGTAAACATATGAGCACCACTGTATATGGAGCTCGTGGCACAACTCGAAGGGGATCGAAATATCATTTTAATACCGCCATTGGATTACATGCTACGATTTTCTGCTAAAAACGCCGTTGAGGTCCCATGAAATCGGGGGAAGTGACGTCACTTTCAAGCTCTATTGACTGCCCTCTATTCGTCTGGCTCCTCCTGGTATAGACTGCCCTCTGCTGCTCGTAGGCTCTGCCCATTTACAGAAAGCCAAAGGGAAAGTGGAATAGTAGTAAAGGTTAACAAGCGAAACAGGCATCAAAACAAAGGGAGACTCCTGAACTCACCCACGTGAAGGGGATTTCTTGCTTAGGTCTGAGCCAGACAAGGAGCCTCCTACAGTATAAGTAGCCTTGATTTTCAGGGAGCTTCAGATTGCAGGATGGCCACTCAAGTCTTCCCTCGGGCTCTGGTAAGATTTGGTATTTTAGTATTTTTGTGTATTGTCTTTAAAGCAAAAACAGTGGAGAGTTTTGCCCACAACAAACCCGACTGAAGTACAAGTTATGTAAAAGGAAGACATTTGATAACCTTTTTACTGCTGTTATTCTTATCTTATTTCTGCTCCTGTGTTTACATTTTTAACTTCCTCTATCGTTGAGAGTTTTGATGTTAACAAACCTAGCTCTGTCATAAAATTAAAATGCTGAGATCATGTTGTAGAATTGTCAACATCAGCAACTAAATAAGTAGGCTATGAATGAACTGACCACTCAATGTCAATGTACAATGTTGTTTTGCTCTGTGTGTTTTGGACTACTGCCCTTCCTTAGTCTGCCTGTACTTGTTCTACCAAAGGGGATAGGCCAGGGCACCAGGGACATGGACAGTAGCATCAGGCTGGATAGGCCAGGGCATCAGGGACATGGACAGTAGCATCAGGCTGGATAGGCCAGGGCATCAGGGACATGGACAGTAGCATCTGGCTGTATTGGCCAGGGCATCAGGGACATGGACAGTAGCATCAGGCTGGATAGGCCAGGGCATCAGGGACATGGACAGTAGCATCTGGCTGCTGCTGATTGGTTAGTTTAGAGATTGTATTCGTAACACTGGAATAGTTGATTGGTCACATAGGTTTGATTGACACCACTTGAGACACTACATTACGATATTATGTGCTGATAATGTTTGAGCCTGTAGTAAATTTTCATTGTTTGTCCCCGCTCCTCTCTCTCTGTCTCTCTCTCTCTCTCCCTTTCTATCTTTTTATCTCTCTCTTCTACTTGCTCCAACCTCTCTCCATCCCTCTCTATTCTGCCCCCCCCCTCTCTCTCTCTCTCTCTCTCTCTCTCCCTTTATCTGTATTCCACTGTCCTCCATCCCTCTCTCCTTTTCTCTCTCTCTCTCTCTCTCTCTCTCTCTCCTTTTCTCTCTCTCTCTTTTCTCTCTCTCCCCTCTACCCCCCCACCCCCCCCCCCCCCTCTCTCTCTCTCTCCTATCTCCTCTATGTACATATCTCCCCTCTCCATGTCTCTAGTACCGGGCCCCCACCCCTCTAGGAGTAGTGAGGGGAGACCCTCCCCAGCCCTGTGTGGAGCCGTTCCACCCCAGTCTGAAGAGCAGCACCCACGTGGCCTTCAACGTCGTCAAGGCAACCCCATACCCCCCACCGACCGCCATCGTCCACCTGTCAGTCATGAACGGCTGCACAGGTACGCACTTGGTCACACACCTGTGCCAACTCACACACTTGGTCACACACCTGTGCCAACTGGCCACTTAACACACTCGGTCACACACCTGTGCCAAATTTCCACTTAACACACTCGGTCACACACCTGTGCCAACTCACACACTCGGTCACACACCTGTGCCAATAGGTACGCACACACTCGGTCACACACCTGTGCCAACTGGCCACTTCATAATCACTTCAATGGAGCTTTTGTTGTGTGAAGATATTTTTTTTGCCTTTTTCATGTGTGTTCTTTTATATCCTGCAATTACGGCAATTGCTTTTTTTTGGATGTTCTCTTACCAAACAGTTTCCCCTCATAACAAAGCCAGAGGTGTCAATTCCGGGTCCAGAAAGTTCTGATGTAGCTGTGTCTTTTTAGAAAAGAGTTAGCCTGCCGGCGGGCCCATCTCCACAAAGAGGCCTCTAGTGAGCTTAGATTTATAAGGTTCTATCTCCGTTTAGGGTAGTTCTGAGATATTGAGCATCAAAGTTTTTACATTTCAGCTGTTTTGTGAGATAAAACTTTTTTATTTTATTAATAACAATGTGAAATAATACTTTTTTTTACAACAATAACACCACACAGACATTAATACACATGTAATGGGTCAGATTATGTCAAAAACTCAATTTTACCAAAAATGGAGATCTAGTGTCTAGTGTGTTCTTAATGTAATGTAATGTAATATAATGCAATGCAATGTAATGTAATGCAATGTAATGTAATATAATATAATGTAATGCGATATAATGCCATGTAATGCAATATAATGTAATGTAATGTAATGTCCTCCCGTAACAGGCAAAGCAGTCCCCCTGAAGCTGAAGAGCGGGGACACTATCGGCAAGCTGAAGGCGGACTTCCTGCGTGTGCAGCCGGAGCTGATTGGCTCTCTGCACCTGGTGTGCGATGGCCGCCCACTGGGGCCGGAGCAGGACACCCGGACGCTGGCACAGCTGGGGCTCAGGCACGGGGCAACACTCATCACATACCAGCGATGCACCGGGGGCTGAAGAACACCCACTCAGGTACATAACACTATTACCACTACTAATACTACTACTGCACCAGGGGCTGAAGATCACTCACTCAGGTACACAACACTATTACCACTACTAATACTACTATAATACTATTACTACTGCACGGGGGGCTGAAAAATACCAACTCAGGTACATAACGCTATTACCACTACTACTACTGCACCAGGGGCAGAAGAATACTAACTCAGGTACACATTACTACTACCCCAGGGGCTGAAGAACACTCACTCAGGTACAACACTATTACCACTAATACTACTACTGCACCGGGGGCTGAAGAATACTAACTCAGGTACACATTACTATTACCCTAGCGAGCTAAACCCATACAGCTGAAACAAGCCCCCCAAATTCAATTTGCGGCCTCTAGGGCGTCTAGATTTCTAGGCTACATTACTATTATTACTAATACCACTGCCATGGAGGCTGAATAATACCACCTCAGGTACACATTATGTGACATTACTACTACTACTACTACTACTACTACTACTACTACTACTACTACTACTACTACTACTACTACTACTACTACTACTACTACTACTACTACTGCTGCTACTACTACTACTATTACTACTACTACTACTACTACTACTACTACTACTACTACTACTACTACTACTACTACTACTACCACTACTACTACTACTACTACTACTACTATTCACCGGGGGCTGAAGCATGTCACTCATGTACATTACTACTACTGCTATCACTACTACTACTATCACTACTACTAACAATAATAATAATAATAATAATAATAATAATAATAATAATAATAATAATAATAATAATAATGATGATGATGATGATGATGATGATGATGATGATGATGATATCAGCACTGATCACATACCAGCACTGGGGGCTAAAACTAATACCAAATAATTACAATATTAACAATGACAACAATAATACAATGACAATTTAATACATGATAATTATCATACTAATGATAACAATATGCTATTTTCCTCATCTTCCAGCTCTGCACGAGAGGCTGAGGCAGCTGCACACCTGAGGGAGAAAATGAAGCCCAATCTTCAGTCTCCTCAATACCAACCACCTCCTTCTAACGACCACAAGACTGACAACGCTGTGCTCTCCTCAAACTTACTGTACCGGGATTATAATACTTTGACGTTATCAATGCTTTAAAATTCTTCCTTGAGCATTCCAATAATATTTTCACCCTCACTCAGGTACCTTAACAGTCTTTTGTATATTAAGCCACTCCGATCAGACATTTGTCTTTCTCTCTCTCTCTCTCTCTCTCTCTCTCTCTCTCTCTCTCTCTCTCTCTCTCTCTCTCTCTCTCTCTCTCTCTCTCTCTCTCTCTCTCTCTCTCTGTTTGTGTGTGTGTGTGTGTGTGTGTGTGTGTGTGTGTGTGTGTGTGTGTGTGTGTGTGTGTGTGTGTGTGTGTGTGTGTGTGTGTGTTTTTGTTTTTGAAATCAGCTGAAGGGACTTATATTTTTGTATGTTTGTATATTTTTGTATGTTTACTGCAGAGCATTTTGGTGTGATCTAACATACCATATGACCCAATAATAATTTTAAAAAAGCATAATAAATACTTAAAAAAACATAATCACATAAAAGCAATAACCGTAGTGTGTGCTGTCATGACATGAGAATGTAAATGTAAATATGACCTGTGCCTGTACCAAAAGCAATAAAAACATCTTCACGCACAAGCAGAGCTTTGTCTATTATTTCTCATGATATCATCTGGCAAGGAGTGATTTGAATTTAAATCTCCCTCTCTTCATGTGGGTGAGGATGATCAGCAAGGCACTGTCTCTATACTCTGAGCTTCACTATGTAGCTACAAGTAAGGATCAGGAACAGGAAGGAATATTTGAATATTTGAATTTCATTGCAAAATGACTTAAACGCCATCTACAGACTTCATGACTGTTCAGACATCCTTTCGTTTATGTGTGAATTCTTCTCATCCAAATATTTTGATAATTTTTAAACCCCGAACTATGCAATGCAATGCAATGCAATGCCCAATGTAAAACTGTCATTTTCCCAAAATGTTCCTAAATGGCTACAAGTTATTTTGTAATGACGCTCTTCATTTACTGTATATAATTGGTAGGCAATAGACCAGGGGTCCCCAAACTTTTTTCTCTGGGGGCCACATTATCGTTCCTGACTGTGATCAGGGGCACACTTCACACTTGGTTAGAGAAAATTAAACTATAGGAAGGCCCGTGGATAAACAAAAATATCTTAAAAGTATATTTTATCATTAATTTTTTTTTCTGTAAGGATTGCTTATTTGGGCCAGTTCAAATGGTGAGGTGCAGAGAGGTGGAGGGCAGGTCAAAGGGGCTTGGCGGGCCGCATCCGGCCCCCGGGCCTTAGTTTGGGGACCCCTGCTATAGACCATGGCTATTCAATTAGAATTTCAGTTGGGCCACATTTCAAAACTAAAAAGTTAAGTTGGGCCGCACATTTTCAGCCATCACTAACACATGGTGAGGACACTTTTCAAGCCCTTTAAAGACGTATATTGTTCTAACCTTAACCTTTCAATGTACAAGACATGCAAGTGATTCACAAGAAAATGGGTTGTTGTACTGCAGTATCAAAACCGCGTTGTATAATGCTACAGCTGGGGGCCACATGTGTGCCGTGTCTGGGCCGCAAGTGGCCCATGGGCCTCCTATTGAATAGGCCTTCTATAGACTGTATACAATACAACACTAACCATCTCAGCTGTATATAAGTGGCTATAGACTGTATACAATACAACACTAACCATCTCAGCTGTATATAAGTGGTAGGCTATAGACTGTATACAATACAACACTAACCATCTCAGCTGTATATAAGTGGAAGGCTATAGACTGTATACAATACAACACTAACCATCTCAGCTGTATATAAGTGGTAGGCTATAGACTGTATACATACAATACAACACTAACCATCTCAGCTGTATATAAGTGGCTATAGACTGTATACAATACAACACTAACCATCTCAGCTGTATATAAGTGGCTATAGACTGTATACATACAATACAACACTAACCATCTCAGCTGTATATAAGTGGCTATAGACTGTATACATACAATACAACACTAACCATCTCAGCTGTATATAAGTGGCTATAGACTGTATACAATACAACACTAACCATCTCAGCTGTATATAAGTGGCTATAGACTGTATACAATACAACACTAACCATCTCAGCTGTATATAAGTGGCTATAGACTGTATACAATACAACACTAACCATCTCAGTCTGCAGAAATGATGACGTCACCCACATCATAATGCCATGAGGGCAGCTGACTGGGCAGTAGTGGTGTGGATTGGCACTGCCCTCACGATCCGATTCGAACACGATTCGGGAGGTAGCGATTCTATTCGATTCGATTCTATGCGATCCGATTCAATTCTACAATTCATTGCAATGCATTACATTTCTACTGAAAGCAAAGTGAATAGTAATGGTGGGGTGGCGTCAGTTTGAAATACGTCATCAGTTCCACTGAGCACTTAAAGGCTCCGTTCAAAGTTTTCCACCCACCAACACCTAGTGAAGAGACAAGTGCATAGTCATAGAGATGCTAAAGTGCATTGCAAGCATTCCGCAACATACATTGCAGTGATAACAATTTATTGGCTGTTTTCTGTATCAGTCTGTATCAGTCTTGCAATGTTTTGAAGTGCTTTTATTTAATTTAACATTCATTTGCTCCAGAAATATCCATGGAAGTAATTGAAACTTAAAAAAAATTGCCGGATCGATTCTGGAACTTGCCGGATCGATTCTGGATCGTCCATGCCCCGCATTGGATTGCATCGCCGAATCGATCATTGTTGACACCACTACTGGGCAGCAATAAGGAAATGAATCCAGCTGTGATCATGAGGAGATAGAATCATAATGATAAGGACCTGGCATAGTCTTGGTGCTTTCCACAGACAAGGGGGGAAATACACATTGTACTACAGCCAAATGTACCAAGGCACACGCGCACGCACGCACACACACACACACACACACACACACACACACACACACACACACACACACACACACACGCACACGCACACGCACACGCACACGCACACGCACACACACACACACACACACACACACAAACACACAGTTCACTCAGAAAATTACAACACTCAACTGATCACTAGTATTATGTAGTCCTACTGTATACTGTGTGTGTTAGGGTGTTTTCAGTGTCGTCAGACAAATGTAAGGCAAGGCAAGGCAAGTTTATTTATATAGCGCATTTCATACACAGGTGCAACTCAATGTGCTTCACAAAGTTAACAAATGTAAATGAAAGGAAACAGGGAAGAAAGAAGGAAATAAATTAGAGTCAAAAAACATTTAAAACATTAAGATAAAAGATAAGGTAAAAATAATAATAAAATAAAATAAAATAAATAAAAAAGTAGCCACACAGGGAGAGAACTCTTCTTTTTGTGTCATAGTGAGTGTCTTTCCAAGAAGGCTGGGTCTTATTGATGTTTTTCTTTCTCCCAAATGCCATTAAAACCAAAAGTGAAAGAGGAATGGAATAACCATAACAATGGCCACACACACACACACACACACACACACACACACACACACACACACACACACACACACACACACACACACACACACACACACACACACACACACACACACACACACACACACACACACACACACACACACACACACACACACACACACACACACACACAGTAGTAGTGTTGAGTTAAACAGTTAGACATGCGTAATACATGTGTCATGCACTAGTAGTGTTGAGTTAAACAGTTAGACATGCGTAATACATGTGTCATGCACTAGTAGTGTTGAGTTAAACAGTTAGACATGATGGGCGTAATACCATGCAGTAGTAGTGTTGAGTTAAACAGTTAGACATAATGGGCGTAATACATGTGTCATGCAGTAGTAGTGTTGAGTTAAACAGTTAGACATGCGTAATACATGTGTCATGCAGTACTAGTGTTGAGTTAAACAGTTAGACATGCGTAATACATGTGTCATGCAGTACTAGTGTTGAGTTAAACAGTTAGACATGCGTAATACATGTGTCATGCAGTAGGCTAGAGCAGGGGTTCCCAAACTTCACCATGACGGGGACCCCCATATACCGGTAGATTCCTGCCAAGGCCCCCCTGACACGGTCCGTGCCACACTATTTCTTTCTGTACACTCTTTTTCACAACCACAGTCTCGATCTGAGTGTCAGTGCCCCATTTGGATATATAAAGTAAAGATTATTATAATGCAGTTCTCAACTGATAGGATATTATTTAGTTTATTTTTGCTTATTTTGGTGTACATTAATTAAAAAAAATATTATTCTTTTTTGCTATACTTTTTCTTCCAACCTGCCGCGGCCCCCCTAGTACCCCTTCGCACCCCCTAGGGGTCCCCGGCCCCCACTTTGAAAACCACTGGACTAGAGGCTGTTTCATTACGCTACATTGCATTACACTTCACAGACACTTTTATTACCCAGACTAGAGCAACGTACAGGGTATTGGTTACAGTCCCTGGAGCAATGTGGGGGTTAGGCCGGCCGCACACCGGCTCCGACAGCACTGCGGCGCACTTTTGCTTTTGACATAATTCGGACCCCCAAACCCAATTTCACACGAACATTGCATTGATAGTCAATGGGCGGCGCAGACAAAATAGAACTTGTCTCTAATTGCTATCCGACATCGGCGAATGTCCGCGGACATCGGCGCCAGTGTGCGTGGTTCTATTGAAAACAATGGGATCGAATTTTAGCTGAGCAGTGCTCAGCACTTTGTCGGAGCCGGTGTGCGGAAGCCCTTAAGCGCAGTGCTCAAGGGCACTTCAGCCATGGGTGGAGGTGTATGGAGCTGTGTGGAGAGGTAAGTTGTGGGATTATAACCTACAACCCTCTGATTTGAAGACAGCATCTCTAACCACTAGGCCACGGCTGCAGCTGATAGGAGGGGGTCTCCTCATATAACCCCGAAATGCACTCAGAGAATGCAGACCTCAGCCAAGGAAGCTGTTTGATCATGTGACTATGTTACTTATACCCTATTTTTTCCATGTCTGTCTGCGTTGTTTTTGTGGGGTTAGAAACTGGAATGTTAACATTCGCCATATCCCGCAATGGTGAAGGATCTTTTTAAAAAAATCCTGGATCCGGATCGGTATCTGGATTACCACGAAATGTAATCACTTCTTCCTTTTGTCATTTCCAAAAACTCCACAAAATGTCATCCAGATACGTTCACAACTTTTTGAGTAATCCTGCTGATAAATAGACAGACAGACAAACAGACATACAGAGGTAAATCTTAAAGGAACAGTCTGCCCTTTCTTGATTTCACATATTTGCAGTATTTCCAGCATTATTCATGAATGTGCACATCATTTTCTTCTTAGTGCTTTCAGTATTTAGATTTACTGGTATCAGGACACATACACACGCACGCACACACACACGCACGCACGCATGCACACACAAACACACGCACAAACACACACACACACACACACACACACACACACACACACACACACACACACACATGCGCGCACACACGTGCACACACACACACATGCACGCACACACACACACATGCGCGCGCACACGCAAACACACACACTGACACATACACACTGACACACACACACACACACACACACACACACACACACACACACACACACACACACACACACACACACATGTGCGCACACACACACACACATACACACACGCACACGCACACGTTGACACTAAGTGATAAGGGTTCCATTTCCAGTAAGTCAGCCCATATCCAGCCACTCACCATGGCCAGGGATGTAGCCAAGCACACTGCGCTCTCTGACCAATCAGACAATGAGTTAAAGGTGAGGGCCTGCAGAAGACGTGCGACAACCGTATCTGACGCCTTTCGTGAAGTATTCACGAAAAAAATAACTTCAATTTTCGTGGTGCATTCATGTTATTGCCCGTTTTTCGTGGTTGGGCAACGAAATGCTGCCTATTAATTTGAATTGCCCGACTGCTGCCTAGCGACCCACTAGTTTGACGCCCTTTCGGTACCGTCACCAAACATTTCAAACAAGCAATTTAGGGTTAGGGTTAGGTTTAGGGTTAAGGTTAGGGTTAGGTTTAGGTTTAGGATAGGTTTAGGGTTAAGGTTTAGGTTTAGGTTTAGGGTTAAGGTTAGGGTTAGGTTTAGGTTTAGGGTCGTATGACATAAGGCGTAAGTACCGAAAGGGCGTCGAATTAGTGAGTCCTGAGTGTATCAGCAGTGTTCTGTCAGCACCCCCTCCCCGCCCCTGCAGACGCTTGGATAACCATAGCAGCAGTCGGGCAATTCAAATGAATAGGCAGCGTTTCGTTGTCCAACCACGAAAAACGGGCAATAACGTGAATGCACGTGTTATTTTTTCGTGAAAACTTCACGAAATGACGTGAGATAGGGCTCCATGCGATCAACACACGCACACGAACACACACACACAGGCACACGCACGCGCACGCACACGCACACACACACACACACACACACACACACACACACACACACACACACACACACACACACACACACACACACACACACACAAACACACACACACACACACACACACACACACACACACACACACACACACACACACACACACACACACACACACACACATAAGACTTGTGATCAGCTGGACCTGGTTGAGGCCTTCATGAGGACTTGCTGTGCTCAGCTGGTTAAGTTTGTATGGAACGTCGAAGGCTAAAGCAATTACTATAGTATGTCATATAAACAGGAAGTTAAGTCCACAAGACCAGGCCAATTACTATAGTATGTCATATAAACAGGAAGTTAAGTCCACAAGACCAGGCCAATTACTATAGTATGTCATATAAACAGGAAGTTAAGTCCACAAGACCAGGCCAATTGCTACAGTATGTCATATAAACAGGAAGTTAAGTCCACAAGACCAGGCCAATTACTATAGTATGTCATATAAACAGGAAGTTAAGTCCACAAGACCAGGGCCTGACCTCAGACGACTCCCAGTCCAGCTTTACTAAAGTCCACAAGACCAGGACTCCCAGTCCAGCTTCAATAAAGTCCACAAGACCAGGACTCAGCCGGCTCCCAGTCAAGCTTCAATTAAGCCCACAACACCAATGCTCCCAGTTCAGCTTTACTAGTCCACAAGACCATGACTCTACCTGTTCCCAGTCCAGCTTTAATTCCTCCTTTAAACTTCTCCTCTCGTGGTGCTTCCACCCTGTGTCCTTCATCAGAGATACTAATTGCATTACACATTCAGTTAAGTTCATACACTATTATTAATACATAGTATAGGCCAAAAGTGTGGACTCACCTTCTCATTTATGCATTGTCTGTATTTCCGTGGATTTTCATTGTGTAGATTACATATACATCCGCGGATGCTTCTACTTCATTCACCTTGAGTGAATGTAGCCTTGGCCAGGAGGATTCGATATCTTCAGGTGGTATCCTACAGGTGGTATCATGCAGGGCATCAAAACTGTGCTTGGACACATGGAGAACTATGTGCTTATAATGTACTAGTGTTGAGTTAAACAGACATGCGTAATACATGTGTCATACAGTAGTACAGTAGTGTTGAGTTTAACAGTTAGACATAATGGGCGTAATACATGTGTCATGCACTAGTAGTGTTGAGTTAAACAGTTAGACATGCATAATACATGTGTCATGCAGTACTAGTGTTGAGTTAAACAGTTAGACATAATGGGCATAATACCATGCACTAGTAGTGTTGAGTTAAACAGTTAGACATGCGTAATACATGTGTCATGCAGTACTAGTGTTGAGTTAAACAGTTAGACATGCGTAATACATGTGTCATGCAGTACTAGTGTTGAGTTAAACAGTTAGACATAATGGGCGTAATACATGTGTCATGCAGTACTAGTGTTGAGTTAAACAGTTAGACATGCGTAATACATGTGTCATGCAGTACTAGTGTTGAGTTAAACAGTTAGACATGCGTAATCAGGGCTCTAAATTAACATTTTTCATCACCAGACAAAATGGCTAGTATACTCTTACCGGCAAACGCACACTCACCAAGGGGTCAAAGTGGCTAGTAAGTTTTCTTTTCCACCAGCCAAACTGAATTGTCACCAGCATTTGGGTAGTTGGCTGGTGTTAATTTAGAGCCCTGTGCGTAATACATGTGTCATGCAGTACTAGTGTTGAGTTAAACAGTTAGACATAATTAAACAGTACCCCTTCACGTAACAATATATTATATATATATTCACATAACAACGTAATACATGTGTCATGCACTAGTAGTGTTGAGTTAAACAGTTAGACATGCGTAATACATGTGTCATGCAGTACTAGTGTTGAGTTAAACAGTTAGACATAATGGGCGTAATACATGTGTCATGCAGTACTAGTGTTGAGTTAAACAGTTAGACATAATGGGCGTAATACATGTGTCATGCAGTACTAGTGTTGAGTTAAACAGTTAGACATGCGTAATACATGTGTCATGCAGTAGTAGTGTTGAGTTAAACAGCTAGACATGCGTAATACATGTGTCATGCAGTAGTACAGTAGTGTTGAGTTTAACAGTTAGACATAATGGGCGTAATACATGGCCATGCAGTAGTAGTGTTGAGTTAAGGGCTCTGCATACTTCACGTGCGCACTTTGGAGCGTGTGGCGCGAGAACAATTAATGACGTCATCACTTGCGACAGACTATTCATACTTCAAAAGCGCTTTCGCTCGCATTGTCGGAAGTGCCCTCTGCTGTTCATGAGAGAAACGGCAGTTTCTTTCGCTACTCGCAGCGTGAGTTCTACAGATGTATAAAATAGAAAGCCAAACACGGCTGCTGTAGGGCTACTGAACGTCTGACTTGTGACTTACCACATTGAAACATATCTTTTTTGTTGTAGCCTACATTGCCAGATCATTCCAAGACCATGTGAGAGCATTGTTCTGGCGGCAGAATTTATAAATAGATCGCCGAACACAACGTGCTTCTGAACAAAGTAAACAATTGTTTCACTGAACAACATTTAAGAGAGAAGATAAAATAACTCTCTAGGACATTTTATTATCCTCAAAATGATGCAGGATCCATTCTGTAGTAGCCTACAGTAGTTGTAGCCTCTCTTCGCAACTCCTGCTTTGTCTGCCTACCTGCGTGGTCGCTGGTGGCGCACGACAAGTTACAAAAAATGTGGGGTGCACGACGTCGCGACACAGGAGCTCGCACCACGGCGTGTGACGTCATTTTGGGTCACGTGACGGCGCGAGTGAGGTCGCGAGTGAAGTATGAAGGAGGGTAGCGCCAGTCACGACAAGTATGAATGCCCCTTTAAACAGTTAGACATGCGTAATACATGTGTCATGCAGTAGGCTAGAGCAGGGGTTCCCAAACTTCACCATGAGGACCCCCATATACTGGTAGATTCCTGCCAAGGCCCCTCTGACACGGGCCGTGCCACACTATTTCTTTCTGTGCACTCTTTTTCACAACCACAGTCTCGATCTGAGTGTCAGTGCCCCATGTGGATATATAAAGTAAAGATTATTATAATGCAGTTCTCAACTGATAGGATATTATTTAGTTTATTTTTGCTTATTTTGGAGTACATTAATTTAAAAAATATTATTCTTTTTTCCTATACTTTTTCTTCCAACCTGCCGTGGCCCCCCTAGTACCCCTTCGCGGCCCCCCTAGTACCCCTTCGTGGCCCCCCCAGGGATCCGCGGCCCCCACTTTGAAAACCACTGGACTAGAGGTTGTTTCATTACGCTACATTGCATTACGCTTCACAGACACGTTTATTACCCGGACTAGAGCAACGTACAGGGTATTGGTTACAGTCCCTGGAGCAATGTGGGGGTTAAGCACAGTGCTCAAGGGCACCTCAGCCACAGGTGGAGGTGTATGGAGCTGTGTGGAGAGGTAAGTTGTGGAATTAGAACCTACAACCCTTTGATTTGAAGACAGCATCTCTAACCACTAGGCCACGGCTGCCACTGATAGGAGGGGATCTCCTCATGTAACCCTGATATGCACTCAGAGAGTGCAGACCTCAGCCAAGGAAGCTGTTTGATAGAACATGTGACATGTTACTTATACCCTATTTTTTCCATGTCTGTCTGCGTTGTTTTTGTGGGGGTTTGAAACTGGAATGTTAGAATTCTACCTATCCCGCAATGGTGATGGATCTTTTTGCCCCCCCTGTCTGCGTTGTTTTTGTGGAGTTAGAAACTGGAATGTTAGAATTCTACCTATCCCGCAATGGTGAGGGACCTTTTTAAAAATCCTGGATCGGGATCGGGATCCGGATCACCACGAAATGTAATCACTTGTTCCTTTTGTCATTTCCAAAAACTCCACAAAATGTCATCCAGATCCGTTCACAACTTTTTGAGTTATCTTGCTGATAAACAGACAGACAAGCAGACATACAGAGGTAAATCCTAAAGGAACAGTCTGCCCTTTCTTGATTTCACATATTTGCAGTATTTCCAGCATTATTCATGAATATGCACATCATTTTCTGTTCAGTGCTTTCAGTACTTAGACTTACTGGTATCAGGACACACACACACACACACACACACACTCACCACACACACACACACACCACACACACACACACACACACACACCACACACACACACACACACACACACACACACACACGCACACGCACGCACACACACACACACACACACTGACACTGAGTGATAAGGGTTGCATTTCCAGTAAGTCAGCCCATATCCAGCCACTCACCATGTCCAGGGATGTTGGCAAGACAACCACGCTCTGACCAATCAGACAATGGGTTAAAGGTGAGGGCCTGCATACACACACAGACACAGACACACACACAGACACACACACACACGCACACACACACACACACACACACACACACACACACACACACACACACACACACACACACACACACACACACACACACACACACACACACACACACACACACACACACACACACGCGCACACACACACACACACACACACGCACACACACACACACACACACACACACACAGAAGACTTGTGATCAGCTGGACCTGGTTGAGACCTTCATGAGGACCTGCTGTGATCAGCTGGTTAAGTTTGTATGGAGCGTGGAAGGCCAAAGATATGTCATATAAAGAAGAAGTAAAGTCCACAACACCAGGCCAATTACTATAGTATGTCCCTGTCTAACTTCAATTAAGTCCACAAGACCAGGCCTCAGCCGACTCCCAGTCTAACTTCAATTAAGTTTCCAATTACTGTAGTATGTCATATAAACAGGAAGTAAAGTCTTCAACACGAGGGCCTGACCTCAGACAACTCCCTGTCCAGCTTTACTAAAGTCCACAACACCAGGCCTCCCATACATGTGTTCATTCACAGTTTTGATGCCCTCCCTGAAAATGTACTAAGTTCTGTAAATAGCCACAAAAATAAAGAGAATTAATTAGATAAGAAGGTGAGTCCACACTTTTGACTTGTACTGTATCTCTCAGTCTGGCTATTGCAACTCTCTCAACTTAAGTGCGGCCTGGCAAAACCATCTACTACCACCTACCACCATTTAACCCCGAAAAATGTAAACAACCAAATTTCAGCATTTTCAATGGCTCTGTGGGGCGTGTGTAGGCAATGACGCACCAGATCAGTTAACAGGTGAGTGAAGGAACCGTGGATTCATGGGTAGAGAACTGTTGTGTATTGACACAGGTTAAGCTTGTCCCATTGTTCGTTCTGTCCACCCCGCTCCATTCACCCTGTGTATATTGTGTATGCTCATTCCGGGGTTTGCAATACAAAGAGTGAACACGACTTTATGCCTCCCGTGTCATTTATCCTTAACCCTATCCAGACCGGGCTTTTTTGGCATTCCTGGTACCGGTCGGGGGCTCTTTTGCATCCCCCCCCCCCTCATAACTTAGGAACTGAATGGCGTACGACCACCAAACTTGGAGGGGAGTATCTTCAGCCAAAGATCTATGAATGACATCAGTTTGGTGTCATTATTGGATATTATGACATCATTATGACGTCATTTCCTGATTTTATTGCCCAAAATGTCACCTTAATGTATTTTCCATCTAAATTGGGTAATGCACATCACTTTTGGTTAGTATGTGCTTCAGACCACTTCAAATGTTCACAAGGGTTTCTGATGCTAATGAAAATGTAAAAAAATATGAAAAGTGATGATGATGAGACTTAGATCAGTGATTTTTGGTCAGGCGTACCTGTCAGAAAACCGTTGGCAACAATAAAAATGATAAACCTAATCTTTTGGTATCACACTGTAGCCAGAAAAGTCACAAAGTTTCGTAGTCCTAGCTTAAGTCATTCAGGAGTTATACGACATCAAAGTTGGTGCGAGCACTTTTAGTCCGTCCGTCCCGGTCTGGATAGGGTTAAGACCGTCTTCCATTCCGTTGGATTTAGTGGTGAGCGTCGCTGTCGAGAGAGAGTTGAGTCGCTCTTACGAAGGACTTAGACGAGATACGGACCCCAGATCAGTTAACAGGTGAGTGAAGGAACCGTCGATTCATGTTAGAGAACCGATGGGCGACATAATTTTATCATATTATGCGGTTTCACATGAAATATGACTTTTTTTTCTAAGATATTATTTACAATGCAATTAAATTATTTTTCAAGGGACCTAGTGAAGGTGTGGTCTGCAGTAAAGTTGGCCACCTTCATTATAGGCCTAAAGTGCAGGATGGGGAAATCCTAGTTTGTGTTCATACTACAGCCCTTGGAGGACTTGAACTGGCCCTTTGGATGAAAAAAATTCCGCACCCCTGGCTTACCGCTCTCCCATGACTGCCCATGTGTATCTGACCTGTCTAGCATGAAGCTTCAAACAGCAGCATACAGCGGGCGGCATTTCATGAATGTGAGCTAGACACGTCCCTTGCATCCCCCGTGCAGACATGCAGTAGATGCTTTACCTGGCCAGACTCAAATACAGTAGAGTTGTTGTTGCAATGCCAACACTATTTTCTTTATTATTTTAGATTCGTCCCTCATTCATTATAAAATGTAAATCAGTAGGCCTACTACTGGTCAGTCTTCATGAGTATATATGTAGGCCTGTGATAAATTATTACATAACCAACTTTAATGATGACATTTTTATTTATTTAGAAAATAGTGATGCTTTACCTGGCCAGACTCAAATACAGTAGAGTTGTAGTTGCAATGCCAACACTATTTTCTACATTATTTTAGATTCGTTCAATCATTATAAAATGAAATGCACTTGTTGTTCTGTATATCTCCTGTGCACTTTGTATTTGCTTGTGATGTTGGCTTGATTATGTCCTCTTTAGAAAGTCACTTTGGTTATAAAGCGTCTGCCAAATGCAATGTAATGTAATGTAATGTAATGTAATGTAATGTAATAAAATGTAAATCAGTAGGCCTACTACTGGTCAGTGTCCCTGAGTATAGATGTAGGCCTGTGATAAATTATTACATAACCAATTTTAATGATGACATTTTTATTTATTTAGAAAACAGTGATTTATAAATTCATAAATAAATACAAATGAAAAGTGGAGATACAAGGTTTCTGCTGGACAGCGGCGATTGATGGGATTTGTCTCTCACTGGACCTGCTATTGACAACTTGATACTCAATGCAGGTCTGCCCTCTAGTGGCCATGTGCTGTATGAGGCACTGCAACCTGAAGAGGGACGTGGCCACTGTGTCCATTTATGGGCAGAGTTGTGGCAAGTAGAAGTCCTCTAACAGACTCTTACAATGCAATGAACTGTCCTCTGTGTGCATTTATTGGGTTGGCTCATACGACTCTGGAGCCTGCGTGTGTTATTACTGTAGGCTATGTAATGGTACAGCAGAGAGGATAGTAGCCACCATGCTAAACCTGCCCCAACAACTCACTATTCAGATTCAAACAGGAAAACAAGCTCTACACCAGTGCAGGGCTGAGTCAAAGAAAAGGCCCCGGGATTCCTGTAAGAGACCCCCTGAATTGTGCTCCTTCCTCTGGGGAAAAAAATCAACAGAATCAGGTTTTCAGCCCACCAGGAAATGCCCTGAATGCAATCCTTTTGATTTAGGATATGACTCGCCATTGAAGGATGGCCATGTTAGGGTTTACTTTTTAGGATCACGGGATTGACCAGACATCAATAGGCGCGTACGAGTTTGTTGCGAGCGTCGATGTTGCGAAAGGCACGTGAGCGAGAACTTGTTGTCACGATGTGGGTGTTATTAAATACAGCGCATTTACAGTCGGCCACAAATATGAACGAGACTATGAGCTCGCACCGGTTTGCTCTACTAACACACCACGTGTGAGGAGTGGGGGGACAGGCAGTGAGGAGGAGCTGAAGTGGGGACCTGCGCAAACTTGTGTAGAGGTGTGAGACAAGACCCATATACACACGTGAGTGAGTTGTTGACCAACCAGTTCATGGGCGCGTGACCTCGGAGGCAGTCCGCCGACGAGCGTTGAAGGGGATAAGCAACTGCAGAGGTTGCAAGATCTGACTGCAGTCGCATGCATCCCGCGATAGTTTGACACCATATGACATGTCACCTTGTCAACGCAACATCGACGAAATTTCGAAGTTTGACAGGAAATCTAACCGTCATGCAGCATTTTCATCCAGGGTGCATTGCTGTCTACATGCGCATGTATGCGTTGACGACATCTCGATTGCACCTATTGTATCCTGCATGAAATGACCTATTCTCATTTGCAAACTGGATGGTGAATGAAGAATAGTCCCCCAAAAATTGTTGTGGCTAGGCTGACAGCGGGGACATTTAATTGTTTTCTCCACGGAGGCGGGGCATCAGCAAAACGTGGGGCCACAAGCACATATTGGAATGCACCCTTTGTGTGCGTCTTACTTGCCTCCTACACTTGCGCTTGTCTCCTCGTCCCGCCTCCTGTCCCCTCCTCCGTGGAGAAAACGATAAAGTTTCCCAGCTGTCAGCCTAGCCACAACAACTTTTGAGGGACTGTTTTTCATTCACCATCCCAATTGCAAATGAGAAAAAGACTCTACAATTGAGCTTTTGCAAGATATTGAAATATAATGCTGTTGTCAGTGATGTCATCATGATGAGAAGCAAGTGGAGGAGGCAAGGTCGCATATTAAAACGCACTCCTGGAAGGACACTGGCCTAGGCTCTGAGAAAGACCCAGAGTGTGTGTCTGTGTGTGATAGACTGCCCCCTAGTGGAGTAACCAACAGCATGCGGTCGAGTCCAACCAATGAAAAGGCTTGAGTCAGATAGTGGTGCTAAAGTGTTCATTTACTGTAAAACAAACAGGTACACACTGGTTCATGTATTTGATATATGTATTATATATGTATGTATTTGAACTTGGGTCATACATTTCCATAAATTACAAACATGCAGTACCTTCATACTTTACAGCATCGTCATATTGTGTAATAATCAACCACCTGTCTGTGGAGAAACCATCAACATGCGGTCGAATCGAAACAATGAAGAAGCCTGTCAGTTCATTTATATTGGTAATATTTCTTTTAAAACAAATAGATGAACATTGGTTCATATTTTCCATCAAATAACAGCACACATACAGTATATGCTGGCGTGCCCATACCAACACACATGCAGCAACAATTGTTCAGTTCATAGTGAAACATTAACTCTGGGCCCATATTTCAGGTTACAGCGTGGGGATATCATAAACAGTCACATTATCTCTGGAGTCCTTTGGCCAGATTGAAGTTGTTGTTCTGCAGGAAGGGTCCAGTTTTCTGGTGCAGCGTCTGGATTAGTTCAGGTAAGAGCGGCTGACCTAAGAGCTACTACAGCATGTTTGATAAATGATGAATAGAAAACACTACAGCATGTGAACCTTTTCTGAGGCCTACAGGTAGTTTGGGCCAAAACTTCAAATATGATTGTTCTATATAGTTTGGGGTTAATGTACTGAGTATTAATTGTCCTCTTACTTTGTTGTCTTGTTGCACATTTCTTGTGGACTGACTCAGTTGAAGTACATGTATTACATTACATACATGCATTATGAAGGTCAGACAGTCCAGAGTACGGTGCAAAGAGACAGAGGGAGAGAGAGAGAGACGGGGCAGGGCTGGGAAACGACTCAGGCCAGAATCAGGTTTGTTTCCCCGTGGCCATGCAGGCCCAAATGTGAGGGGTCTTACAGTGCCACAGCACCAACAACTGGACATTTCAACTGTCAGATTTTGTTAGTATGAGTGTATTTTGTTGTCCAGAAAGTGCTCTGCGTTATTTTATTAACCCATTTGCCACGGGAGGATGAATGTCCAGCAGGGTTAAATCAGTAACTAGCATTTTAATTGTCAGATTTTGTCAGTATGAGTCTATTGTGTTGTACAGAAAGTGCTCTGTGTTATTTTATTAACCCATTTGCCACAGGAGGATGAATGTCCAGCAGGATTAAATCGGAAACTAACATTTAAATTGTCAGATTTTGTCAGTATGAGTGTATTGGGTTGCACAGAAAGTGCTCTGTGTTATTTTATTAACCCATTTGCCACAATAGGATGAATGTCCAGCAGGGTTAAATCACTAACTAGTATTTTAATTGTCAGATTGTGTCTATTTGAGTGTATTGGGTTGCACAGAAAGTGCTCTGTGTTATTGTTTCCACTGATTATCATCTGAACGTGTTGTGCTCTTGTTGTGATCCAGGGCTGGGTGTTGTGTTGTTGATATTGTGTGTGGCTGCATACAGTCCAGAATTGTAACTCTCACATGTTGTCTATTTGAATGTCCTGTATTATGTTGTGCAGTAAAGTGCTCTGTTTTATTGTTTTTATCTGTGTGTCTTGTTGCAAGTCAGGGCTATGTAAATGTTGTGTTATTGTTTTATCTGTGTGTCTTGTTGCAAGTCAGGGCTATGTAAATGTTGTTTTATTGTTGTATCTGTGTGTCTTGTTGCAAGTCAGGGCTATGTAAATGTTGTTTTATTGTTGTATCTGTGTGTCGTGTTGCAAGTCAGGGCTATGTAAATGTTGTTTTATTGTTGTATCTGTGTGTCGTGTTGCAAGTCAGGGCTATGTAAATGTTGTGTTGTTGATATTGTGGGAGGCTACATACAGTTCAGTGATTCCCAACCAGGGGTACGTGGCCCACCAGTGGTCCATCAGCACGCTGCAGGGGGTATGTGGGGAAAAGTGAATGATAGCTGTATGTGGGGAAAAGTGAATGATAACAGTAGCTGTTGAAAAAGCATTGAAGAAAGTCACGTTGGTATAAGACAAGATACAGTGCATTACTGAGGGGGTCCTCATGGTAGGACACAAATAACAACACACTTTGTGATATTTTGTCACCCGCTACGTGGAGGAAAAATGGTAAAAGCCTACAAAATGCATTGATGTGAATGATACAGTAGCTTTAGAAAATCATTCAAAAGATTCCCATTGGAATAGAACATAGGATATAGTGCATGACTGAGGCGGTCCCCATGGTAGGACACAAAGGTTCTGTGTGTATGTGTGTGTGTGTGTGTGTGTGTGTGTGTGTGTGTGTGTGTGTGTGTGTGTGTGTGTGTGTGTGTGTGTGTGTGTGTGTGTGTGTGTGTGTGTGTGTGTGTGTGTGTGTGTGTGTGTGTGTGTGTGTGTGTGTGTGTGTGTGTTATGTTGTCAACCGCTTGCCATGTGAGAGTGAACGTACAGCAGGGTGAAATCAGTAGCATTTGAATGGTTGGATTTTGTCTGTTTGAGTGTATTATGTTGCACAGAAATCGTGTGTTATTTTGTCAACCGCTTACCATGTGAGTGTGAATGTGGGCCTACAGTATCAGGGTGAACGTGTTGTGCTGCAAGCCAGGGCTACATGTTGTGTTGTACAGCATCAGGGCTACATGTTGTGTTGTAAGCCAGGGCTACATGTTGTGTTGTAAGCCAGGGCTACATGTTGTGTTGTTGTAAGCCAGGGCTACATGTTGTGTTGTTGTAAGCCAGGGCTACATGTTGTGTTGTAAGCCAGGGCTACATGTTGTGTTGTAAGCCAGGGCTACATGTTGTGTTGTAAGCCAGGGCTACATGTTGTGTTGTAAGCCAGGGCTACATGTTGTGTTGTAAGCCAGGGCTACATGTTGTGTTGTACAGCATGTTGCGGACAGATTTGACTTTTAAGACTGTGATTGACAGGTTGGGGGTGGTGACGTGCATGATTGGGTCACGTGGTGACTAGTTTTAGTATATCACCTGGCGCTGGGGATATGGCAGAGAAGTTAGTAGGAAAGTGGGTGATTTGGGGATGGCCTACTTTTGCCGACCGTATTGATTATGCCGCGACAATATAACACCTTGCACTTTACAGCTTCAGTTGCACAGCGCCTTTGCACTTTCCAGCACCTTTGCACAACTGGCTTGCTATTTTGTGGATTTTAATGGATGGAATATTGTGAACCTTTTAACCAAGAAGAAGAAGATAAGTAAATAAAGCCAACAAAACCGAAAGTGATGCATCCTGGAGCTTATTGCAAATCTAGCGAGTCGAGCAACTCTCCCCAATATCAACCGCTTGGCGACTAAATATTTGTTTGATTAGCCGCCAGTTTACAGCATCAGGGCTACATGTTGTGTTGTTGTAAGCCAGGGCTACATGTTGTGTTGTTGTAAGCCAGGGCTACATGTTGTGTTGTTGTAAGCCAGGGCTACATGTTGTGTTGTTGTAAGCCAGGGCTACATGTTGTGTTGTAAGCCAGGCCTACATGTTGTGTTGTACAGCAGTGGTTCTTAACCTTTTTTTCTTAACGCACCCCCTTACCTGTGCCAAAGACAAGCTGCGCACCCCCAACCCAAACTTCTATGTGTGTATGTACTAAAAATGATTTTAAGTGATTAATTGCAGTTTGGGACATTAATCAATACCTTAATTACTTTAAATGGGGACCAAACATGTTTTAATTTTGTCTTAAATTGGCCTAAATATAATGTTCCCAAGCAGAATTTTGGTCGCCACCTCAACACAATCAAAATCTCGCGCACCCCCTGAAATCTCTGGCGCATGCCCAGGGGGTGCCCGGACCCCAGGTTAAGAACCACTGTTGTACAGCATCAGGGCTATATGTTGTGTTGTAAGCCAGGGCTACATGTTGTGTTGTAAGCCAGGGCTATATGTTGTGTTGTAAGCCAGGGCTACATTGTGTTGTACAGCATCAGGGCTACATGTTTAGTTGTTGATGATATTGTGTGAGGCTGCATATTGTAGTGCAGTGCGATAGTTAACAGTTAGCTGTTTCCAGATCTAGAAATGTTCCAGTCTAGAAATGACTGCTGATGGTCTTTAATGGTCTTGGCTGATGGGGCCTAATAGACCTGAAATAGGCCTGTTGCCCTTACACTGTATTGAAGAGTACCTGTACTGTACCTGTACCTTTAGTACCTACAGCATATACCTACTAGCCTGATTATCATCGACTTTCAAATCTCTTCCAGACTTGGTCTGACCAAGAGCATAACAATTAACATTTTCCAAATGAAGCTCCCTTGGTTTGCTAATGATTGTTTGCGTCACAACAAAGTGGGAGGAGTTCCTGTATTTGTGGGAACTCAGAAAGTACTGGCATTGCTCTTGACCTGACTGGTAGCAAAGCTGACGCTGTTGCGTCACTAGGAGGGCACGGCCTGGCTACCTATATACTTGCATGTCATAATTAAAGGCATGGCACAGTCTAACTAATGTGAAGTCGTGTGCTGTTCATATTATTTACACTTGCACATCAAATGTAGCTGGGGGAGGGGGGGGTATGCCTTTATTCCGATAGGACGGTGAAGCAATGACAGGGGGGGGGGGGGGGGCTCTATGAATGACATCATTTTTGTGTAATTATCTGGTATTATGACGTCATTATGACATCATTATCTTATTATGCCCAAAATCTCGCCATAATGTATTTTCCATCAAATTTAGGTAATGCACTTGAATTTTAATGATTTTATGCTTCAAACCACTTAAATGCTCACAAAGTTGTCTGATGCTAATGGAAATAACAACAAAAATATGAAAATACGTGTATATGGCGTCATAGATATGATAAAGTGATTTTTGGTCAGACATACCTGTCAGTAAACCGTTGCCATGGCAACGGCAAAAATGATAAACCTAATCTTTGGTACTAAATTGTAGCCCACTAATTTGTAGAAAAAGTCACAAAGTTTCGTAGTCATAGCGCAAGTTGTTAATTCTATACATGACATCAAAGTTGGTGCGGGCACTTTCAGCCCCCCCCCCAGTCTAGATAGGGTTAAGTCTAATAGTGATAATGCCAATGAGCTTTGGCCATATGTAAGTGGACATTGAAAGGGTATAAGGGGATATTTAAGGAGTAGGCCTATGAATGTGCTCTATGTATGTATGTAGGAATATATGTAGGCCTATGTATGTGCTCGATGTGCTCTATATACAGTATTGGATATTTAAGTATGGATATGGATATTTATGTATGAATGTGCTCTGAAGATTTTTTTTTATTTTGGTGCACAAAGGGACTGACATTTTGACGCATCTGCACCTTCCTCAGTAAAAAAGTCCTTTTGACCTTGGTAATTATTAAGTAGGCCTATGTTGAGCTACGTTTAGAGTTCACAGCACTAACCTCATATTATCAGGCTCGAGGTATCTTCATGATAATAGCGGTGCCATAAAACTATAAAGAACTCCTCTGTGTACTTCAGGTGGAGTCAGGTAAAAACGCGGGTTGTGGCTGGTCAGGTAAAAACGCAGGTTATGGGGGGGGGATGTGGCTGGTCAGGTAAAAATGCAAGTTTAGGGGGGGTCAGGTAAAAAAAACGCAAGTTTAGGGTGGGGGGTGGGGTGGGGGCAGGTAAAAACGTAGGTTATGTGTGTGTGGGGGGGGGGGGGGGGGGGGGGGGGGGGGGGGGGGGGGGGGGAATCAGCAGCCTCCACAGAGGAGAAGTATAAAGATAAGAAATGTCTTGTGTCTCCTCAAAATGTGAAAGATAATGAAGTGTGTGTGTGTGTGTGTGTGTGTGTGTGTGTGTGTGTGTGCATGCGTGGGTGCGTGCGTGGGTGCGTACGTGCGTGCATGCGTGCGTGCGTGCGCGTGCGTGCATGTGTGTGTCTTACTGATTTTACTGCTGATTGAATCGTGACTGTGATGTTTTCAAGCTCCATAAGATAATCATTATAACATTTACTGCATTACATGTCATGTTTCACTAATGTGATGGATCAGAGGAGTAGATGTCTTTGCCTGATGAAGACCTGAAGGTCAAAACGTTGCACTTTATTAAATAATTCACAGTAGACAAGCAGTGTCGCGGACTTTATTTCTTCTTCACTAATGTGATGGATCATGACGAGTTGTTTGCAAAGTTTTAAAATGTTTCTGAAGTGTGTCCAGTTGTCATCACATTTGAGCAGCGTGGTCAGCGGTGATCATGAGAGCAGTGCCGGATATCAAATCCTTGTCATGGCCATGAAGGCCTTTCACCTGCTGTGGACAATAATGTGCAGGGGTGCCGACACGAGGGGACAAAGGGGATAGTTGTCCCGGGCCCACGGAGAGATGGGGCCCAGAATTGGTTCCTCATGACATTGAATCTATTGGGCAGGGGGACCCTTTCAGATGAATTTGTCCCGGGCCCGGACAAAGCTGTCAGCAGCCCTGATAGTGTGTATCAGATGTGTTATGTCTTGAAGGCATTTCACCTGCTGTGGACAATAGTGTGTATCATGTTCTGGGCATGAAGGCATTTCACCTGCTGTGGACAATAGTGTGTATCAGATATGCTCTGGGCATGAAGGCATTTCACCTGCTGTGAGGAGATTTATAGTGAGGGACTTGGACAATAGTGTGTATCAGATGTGTTATGTCTTGAAGGCATTTCACCTGCTGTGGACAATAGTGTGTATCAGATATGTTCTGGGCATGAAGGCATTTCACCTGCTGTGGACAATAGTGTGTATCAGATATGATCTGGACATGAAGGCATTTCACCTGCTGTGTGGAGATTTACAGTGAGCACTGTGCGTGCGTGCGTGCTTGCGTGCGTGCGTGGGTGCGTGCGTGTGCGTGTGATGTGTGATGGAAGGCTGATGCGTACTCAAATCTCTGCTATATTTGCTGTTTACTGCAATATGTAATATTATGTATTAGGTCTAAGTGTATGTTTTGTATTTGTGCATGTAAGCTGGGTGAGCGTGTGTGTGTGTGTGTGTGTGTGTGTGTGTGTGTGTGTGTGTGTGGTGTGTGTGTGTGTGTGTGTGTGTGTGTGTGTGTGTGTGTGTGTGTGTGTGTGTGTGTGTGTCTGTGTGTGTGTGTGTGTGTGTGTGTGTGTGTGTGTGTGTGTCTGTGTGTGTGTGTGTGTGTGTGTGTGTGTGTGTGTGAGAGAGAGAGTGCGTGCGTGTGTGCGTGCGTGCGTGCGTGCGTGTGTGTGTGTGCGCGTGTGTGTGTGTGTGCGTGTGTGAGTGCATGAAGGCATTTCACCTGCTGTGGACAATAGTGTGTATCAGATATGTTCTGGGCATGAAGGCATTTCACCTGCTGTGGACAATAGTGTGTATCAGATATGTTCTGGGCATGAAGGCATTTCACCTGCTGTGGACAATAGTGTGTATCAGATATGATCTGGGCATGAAGGCATTTCACCTGCTGTGGACAATAGTGTGTATCAGATATGTTCTGGCATGAAGGCATTTCACCTGCTGTGAGGAGATTTACAGTGAGCACCGGTGCGTGTGTGCGCGCCTGCATGTGGGTGCGTGCATGCGTGCGTGCGTGCGTGCGTGTGGATGTGTGATGGAAGGCTGATGCCGTACTCAAATCTTTGCTATATTTGCTGTTTACTGCAATGTGTAATATTGTGTATTAGGTCTGAGTGTATGTTTTGTGTTTGTGCATGTAAATTGGGTGAGCGTGTGTGTGTGTGTGTGTGTGTGTGTGTGTGTGTGTGTGTGTGTGTGTGTGTGTGTGTGTGTGTGTGTGTGTGTGCGTGTGTGAGAGAGAGAGAGAGAGAGAGAGAGAGAGAGAGAGAGAGAGAGTGAGAGAGGGGGGGGTGTTCATGTGAACTGATGCAGGGCTAATTGCTGTACACAAATGTTTGCTACCATATATTTACTGTAAATCCCCCTGGATTAAAAAAAGTAGGCTACTCTACTCTACTCTACTCTACTCTACTCTACTCTACTCTACTACTCTACTCTACTCTACTCTACTACTCTACTCCATTATTTTTTCTGTTTAGTCTAATAGTTAAAATACCAACATGTTTCAGCCAAATCAGGCCTACATTTAAGTGGCTATTTAAGGAGTATGTATGTGTGTTGGTGTTAGTAAAGCCATAGTGACCTTGTTGATTATCAAGTAGCCCAGCATGGTGTGTGTATTAGAGATAGAGAGAGAGAGAGAGAGAGAGAGAGAGAGAGAGAGAGAGAGAGCGAGAGAGAGAGAGAGAGAGAGAGAGAGAGAGAGAGAGAGAGAGAGAGAGAGAGAGAGAGAGAGAGAGAGTGTTTATGCAGGCCTACATTTAAGTGGCTATTTAAGGAGTATGTAGTGCATTGGTGTTAGTAAAGCCATAGTGACCTTGTTGATGAGCAAGTAGCCTACAGTATGTTGGTTATTAAGTAGCCTACAGCATGTTGATTATAAAGTAGCCTACAGCTTGTTGATTATTAAGTAGCCTACAGCATGTTGATTATAAAGTAGCCTACAGCTTGTTGATTATAAAGTAGCCTACAGCATGTTGATTATAAAGTAGCCTACAGCATGTTGATTATAAAGTAGCCTACAGCATGTTGAGCTAGTTGTTGTATAGTGTGTTGGTGTTAGTAAAGCCATAGTGACCTTGTTGATTATTAAGTAGCCCACAGTATGTTGAGCTTGTTGATTATAAAGTAGCCTACAGTATGTTGAGCTAGTTGTTGTGTTCACACTGCCCTCATGTTATCAGGCTTGTGGTATCTGCGTCATAATAGAGGTGCCATAAAACTATAAAGGACTCCTCTATTCCAGGGGTTCCCAAACTTTACCATGACAAGCCCCCCATATACCGAGAGATTCCAGCCAAGGCCCCCCTGACATGACATGGCTATATGTAGTATTATACTGTATTATAGTGTTATACGGTATGTTATGCCTCATTATCAGGCTTGTTCCACACTGAGAGCATGTGGCATTTGCATCATGATAAGGGGGGGTGCCATAAATCTGAGGAAATCCTTGATGGTTTTAAGACAGAGGCCTAGCCTTTAATACACAATACAAAGCTCACACATGAACTGTAGTTGGCTTGATATTAAATGTGGCCTTGGTTCACACAGGAACTGTAGTCGGCAGCTTGATTCATTCATGGCTTATGGCAAAGGGTATACTATAATTAAACCATATTTAAACCATGGTCATATACTGCAGTGATTCCCAGCCTTTTGTCTCTCATGTACCCCCCAAACCATTTCATTGTACCATGAGTACCCCTTAACTCATATTTTACATTGCTTTTTCTATTCCAGTGTGACTTTGCTCCATGCATTTGTTCAAATTAAATTTTCCCAAGTACCCCCTGCAGTATGCTCGCGTACCCCTAGTGGTACACGTACCCCTGGTTGGGAAACACTGATGTACAGTACTGTATGCTGTATGCTGTTGTCATTGGTTGTAAGTCGCTTTGTACAAAAGCATATGTCAAGTGTAATGTAATGTGGCATTTGCATCATGATTAGGGTGCCATAAATGTGAAGAAATCCTTTATGGTGCTGAGACAGAGGCCTGGCCTTTAAGACACAGGACAGAGGTCACACAGGAACTGTAGCTGGCTTGATATTAAACGGGGTCTTGGTAAAATTGGCTGTCAAAGGCTGACAGAACAGTAGAAAGATACCTATTTTGATAGAGTTCAGTTCTGTGTTTTGGCACTTCAAACAGACATTTTATGAGAGGAAGAAAGCAGACATCTTATGAGAGAGAAGAGACGCGTTGAGGCAGTACTCTGTTATGTGTGGGGGAAGTTGAGGCAGTACTCTGCTATGTGTTGGGCACATTGAGGCAGTACCTGTACTCTGCTATGTGTTGGGCACATTGAGGCAGTACCTGTACTCTGCTATGTGTGGGGGAATATGACACAGTTTGAGGGAGAAAGACGTGGACTTAGCACAAACTTCAGAAGGCAATTAGATGTTTTTTATTATGGCGGTTGAACATTTTTACCTTCGCCAAGACAAAGTCGGCGAAGGTTATGTTTTGACCGCCGTGTATTTATTTATTTGTTAATATGTTTGTATGTACTTCGTATAACTCAGACAGAACTGAGCCGATTTTTATGAAATTTGGTGGGATGATTGGTCATGACCCAAGGAACAATCGATTAGTTTTTGGCAGTGATTGGGTCAAAGGTGAAAGGTCAAGGTCAAAATGTTTGTTTGTACTTCGTATAACTCAGACAGAACTGAGCCGATTTTTATGAAATTTAGTGGGAGGATTGGTCATGACCCAAGGAACAATCGATTAGTTTTTGAGAGTGATTGGGTCAAAGGTCAAAGGTCAAGGTCAAGGTCAAAAAAGTAAATTGAGCCGATTTTTATGAAATTTAGAGGGATGATTGGTCATGACCCAAGGAACAATCAATTACTTTTTGGGAGTGATTGGGTCAAAGGTCAAAGGTCAAGGTCAAGGTCACGAAAAGGTCAAAAACGTAAATTGAGCCGATTTATATGAAATTTACTGGGATGATTGGTCATGACCCAAAGAACAATCGATTACTTTTTGGGAGTGATTGGGTCAAAGGTCAAGGTCACGAAAAGGTCAAAAACGTAAATTCAGCCGATTTTTATGAAATTTACTGGGATGATTGGTCATGACTCAAGGAACAATCAATTACTTTTTGGGAGTGATTGGGTCAAAGGTCAAGGTCAAGGTCACGAAAAGGTCAAAAACGTTTTTCTTTGCCAAGCACTACATGCCAGAACAACGTGTGCATGCGGAATTGAGTAAGAGGTCAAGACTGGGCCAAATATGTAATATTACGATATTCTGGTCCGCTTTAAATTAAACTGACACCAAAATTTGGAGAATGTTATGCCCCACACTCTGAAGATGGCCTGAAAAAAATAAGTGGCGTAGGCGAAGGTTTGCGCTCTACCGAGTGCCCATTCTAGTTTTGTATGTAATATGCTCATTAGTAATAGAGAGTAGGGTAGAGTAGATAGGGTAGAGTAGAGTAGTTTTATTATTCCTGAAGGTGTCTGACACATTACATTGCACTAAAATGCACAAATACAAACAATACAAAAAAGACCTAATTCAAATCTTTGCACATTGCAGTAAACATATAGCACAAACTTGAGTACAGCAATCAGCTTTACAGTCTTACACAGACACACACAGGACAGCCTTACACAGACACACACAGGACACACACAGGACAGCCTTACACAGACACACAGGACAGCCTTACACACACACACACAGGACAGCCTTACACAGACACACACAGGAGAGCTTTACACAGATACACACAGGACAGCCTTACACAGACACACATAGGACAGCCTTACAGACACACAGACACACACAGGACAGCCTTACACAGACACACACAGGACAGCCTTACACAGACACACACAGACACACACAGGACAGCCTTACACAGACAGACAGATAGACAGACAGACAGATAGACAGACAGACACATGCACGCACGCACACAAGCACTCTCTCTCTTTCTTTCTCTCTCTCTCTCTCTCTCTCTCTCTCTCTCTCTCTCTGTCTCTCTCTCTCTCTCTCTCTCTCTCTCTCTCTCTCTCTCTCTCTCTCTCTCTCTCTCTCTCTCTCTCTCTTTCTCTCTCTCTGCCCCCCCACACATACACACACAGGGTAAAAGTCCTGGAAGGGTAGAGCCTTACAGCCTTACAGACAGACACACACAGACTCTGGTTGGATTGCAATCTGCAGACTTTCGTCCTCCCTTGCTCACTTGCCTGCTTGTGACCTCATGATGATGTCTCTGAGACCAGAAAAATAATTCAAAATCTTGCAAAATCACAATTCTAATGTCATTTTCTCATTTGCAATTGGAATGGAGAATGAAAAACAGTCCCCCAAAAGTTGTTGTGGCTAGGCTGACAGCTGGGAAATTTTATCGTTTTCTCCATGGAGGAGGGGCCAGGAGGCAGGGCAAGGTCACAAGCACAAGTGGAGGACGGGAGTATGCATATTGGAATGCACCCAGACAGACAGACAGACACACACACAGACACAGACACACACACACACACACACACACACACACACACACACACACACACACACACACACACACACACACACACACACACACACACACAACACACACACACACACACACACACACCTCTGGCCTTACTCATCCACTCTCTCTCTCTCCCTCTCTCTCTCTCACCCCCCCTCTCTCTTTCTCTCTTTCTCTTTCTCTCTCTCTCTCTCTCTCTCTCTCTCTCTCTGTCTCTCTCTCTCTCTCTCTCTCTCTCTCTCTCTCTCGCCCCCCCCTCTCTCTCTCTCTCTCTCTCTCTCTCTCTCTCTCTCTCTCACCCCCCCCCCCCCCCCTCTCTCTCTCTCTCTCTCTCTCTCTCTCTCTCTCTCTCTCTCTCTCTCTCTCTCTCTCTCTCTCTCTCACACACACACACACACACACACACACACACACACACACACACACACACTAGAGCGTGGCTCGGGCCGGTTTTTTTTGTCCGAGCCCGGCCCTCAGCCGACAGAAAAGTGATCAACCCCGACCCGAGCCCGAGACTAATTAAAATGTTTGTGTCCGAACCCGTCCGAAGCCCGAGACCACTGTAATAACAACAGAAACCTGTGCGCAAGCAATATTTTCTATGTGGCCTCCTTCATACTCAAAATAGCACGTGATAAATAGCCAGGATAGGCAACTAGGATGAGGCAATTTGCTGTAGCCTAATTTAGTTACGCACGCATAGTAAGTAGGGCCTAGGCTATAAACACACGCATACATGTGACAGCGCACCTTATGTTTCTTTCGGTTAGACCAGAGATGTTGGGTGCTGTGATCAAATGCATGGGAGGGGCGTGAGAGGATAAGAAAGGCGAAAACTAACGAATACGGTTTGGATGCAGTCAGTGCGGCTATGGACGCATTTGTTACGTTACTGTTAGTGCAAATAAATCCCCGCGAGCCGGTGAAGATGCCACTCCTTGTCGTTAAGAAGGATGGGCTATAAGTTCACCCCGAAGAACAGTAGCCTGTTCGGCCCTCCAAGAGAATGTCATTTCCCCTGATGTCCATGCGGTCAATATAAAATCAGGAAAGGTTGCACGCGCATAGTTACAACTGTAGGCTACAGTAAAAGTGACAATAATTAAGAACCTACGTGAAGGACATGAAATGTCACAGCGGACAAAGTAGTAACAGGAAACCTCTTCGCCCCTACCTTAGGCAACTCCACGTAGCGTGTGCGTCTTCTTTAATCCATATTATGCTCCTTGCTACCCCTTGCTGGAAATGTAATCCTTGGCGAGCAATGCAGTGACAAACTTCGTCATTTTATGTTCAACATTTAAGACAGCACCGAAGGCATGCTAAAACATGGCCTACACTAGGCCTACAACAAAAGACCACGCGTTCACTGACAACTGTATTTGGCGCTTATTAAGAAAGCAAGTTGACTCGGCATTCCTGCTCGGCTGACCGGGATGAAGTGAGCGTCCATGTTGCCACTGGTAACTGGCGCGTGCATACAGCCAATAATAATCACTCGCACGAGTAGCCTACCAACATTTTCATTTATGCATATTCAATTAGGCCTACTTATTTTTTAATCACAAAACTGCCGTTTGCATGAACTGAAACGTTTCCTCTGATTGCTTACAATTTTCACAATGTCTGTTTGGTTCAAGCCCGAGCCCGACCCGAGTCCGACAGATATTCTATTTTTTTTGTCCGAGTCCGGCCTGGCCCGTCGGGTTCCGACCCGGCCCGTCGGGCTTCGGTCGGGTTGCCATGCTCTGACACACACACACACACACACACACACACACACACACACACACACACACACACACACACACACACACACACACACACACACACACACAGGGTAAAAGTCCTGTTAGGGTAGAGTGTTGCACACAAAACATGCTAATATGCAGACTGTTTTTTTTATTTGCAAATACAGTAGAAAGTAATTAGATCCCAGATTTGCTAGGATCTGGTAATCTGGTATTTATTATGTTAGTACTATTTTACTGGATATACACTACAGTGCCCTGAATAATATAATACATATGTGTGTCTCCTGATCAGGACTGTGGTAATGAGGTGAGGTGCTGCCATCTGGTGGAGGAAAGGGTCAGGACGGGCTCCTCAGGATGAGTTCCCCTGGCAACCAGGAGTCCCAGCTGGGACAAGAACCGGCGGATGATGGTCAACCTCACAGGTAACTTGGATTCAAGACAATCTTTGCTTCAAAAGTCAAACAAGACAGATTTTGACTAAGCTTGGAGTGTATTGCATTTAAGTGTTCCTCTTCAATCGAGTGGTAAACTTGTAATAGGACACACAACAAGGTGATGTCTGTGATAATTCACATGATCCACGAAGATTCTCAATCATTTGTCACAGATTAATACATGGAGATTCTCAATTGTACAGGTTCAAGGTCACAGCCATTAACAAATGAATTGCTTCCTTTGACATCTCTGTCTACCCCTCATTATAGCAGGTTCTCTGGGAAGAAGCTGGGCCCTGCTGTCCCACCTAGGAGAGGTCGGTCATTAGAATCTGGTGTGTCCAGTGCTCCATCCATGAGGAGTGATGTATCAAAAGACAACCCCCCTCGCATGGACGAATGGCATGGAACCTATTTTCATTTTTTCACATACAGGCACATAAAACACACACACACACACACACACACACACACACACACGCACGCACGCACGCACGCACGCAGGCACGCACGCACGCACACACACACACACACACACACACATGAGTAGGCCTATTGTATGATGTCCTGTAAATTGTAGATGTCTCGTCCCAAAGTGACAATTTATTGTGGAATGCCCCCAATGACAAACGTTGTTAGAGTATGTGTAAGGTGTATAACCAAGCCATTATGTCCACAAGACAGTGGATCGTCACAAAAATAGTACACAAAGTTAGATAAAACAATAATTTATATAAACTAACATTCCGCTATATTGCCAAAGGTATTCGCTCACCTGTCTTGATCAGATGGAATTGCCAGATGGAAAAGCGTGATTCATGACTCCAGAGGAGGGGTCCCCAACCTTTCTGGGTCTGAGGGCTACTCAGGGCTACCCGAGGGCTACATTTGTTCAAAATCCTTTTGGCATCATTCTCAAATCACACTACGTATTATTGAATGATAATTTGGTTATTGGAAATAAAGAATACATAATCTCATATTTAAATTAACATTAACTGTGACTAAAATCTGGTAGTCATCGTTTATTAACATCCTTGGTGGGCACCTCAGAAGTTCCTGGAGGGCTACCTGGCGCCCGCGGGTACCACGTTGGTGACACCAGAGAATGTGTGTGTCTACACCGTTCTATTGCTCCATTGGTTTTAGAACCACAGCGGTGAGATGAATGGCTTGGATGCTGCAGCCTAGCCATAGAAACCCATTCCATGAAGCTCTCTGTGTGATGTATTTGGCCTCTAATCTGAAGATCACATGAACTTTGGAGCTCTGTGCCAATTGTGCCCCTCTGTGTGTCCCTCTCCGTCACTTTGCATCTACCACTTCATGACTGAGTTGCTCTTGCTGCTAAACCATTTTCTTTCACGATCAGAATTGTTGCACAGGTGGCATCTTATGAAAGCTCCTCATGGGTATTTAATGAGCTCCTGAGCATGGCCCATTCAGTCTGCATGCCTAGGTGCTTTATTTGTATTGATTGGCACAGCTGATTCTGATCATTCCGATGGGTCAGTGAATACTTTTGGTAATATACTGTAGGCCTACTGTATGATGGATGTCATGAGCTGAGCTTTTGAAAAATACTTTTCTGACATCATTGTTTGCTTTCACCTGTCATTTGGGCAGGTTCTCCAGGAGGGGAATGGTCCCTGTTCTGCCCGGAGTCCCAGCTAGAAGTGGTCACTCACTACACTCTGGTGTGCCCAGTGCTGCATCTATGTGGAGTGATGTATCAATGGACAACCCCCCTTTCATGGCAGAAGAGGAAAGGTAGGCAATAGAAACAGAAACTGATAAGCTCCCATTGGAAATCTGTGTTGCGCATTTGCTGTTTTAATCTTGTCTGTTGAGTTATATATCAATTTCTCATATTAACTTTCCCACTTGGTGGATTCCAGCAAGCACTACTAATATACAGCAAACAAAAGCAGCCACTCGTTTGAACCGCAAAACGTTTTGATGGTACATAAAAAAGTTCAGCGCAACATCTCCACTCTCCTAATGTGTCGGCAGGCGATTGACGGCATTCACGGTTTGCTTATAACTGAACAAAGGAAGACACTATCTGTTTGCAGTCCGGGTAATATAGGGTTTATGTAATAAAAAGTGGCAGGGAAACCACTTAAGTAATAATCACTGACACTCGTTATTTTTTTCTGTTTTCGTGCATTGATATGAATGACAAGTTATGAACTGAAATGCATGCTCGTTGTTCTCTGTTTTTTATGACCCATCATTCTAGGGGCCCTGCACTACCTAAAGTTCCACCTAGTGGTCAGTCACCAGACTCTGGTGTGTCCAGAGCTGCATCCATGAGGAGTGATGTATCAAAAGACAAACCCCCTCATATGGGAGAAGAGCAAAGGTAAGCAGAACAAGCACCAGCAGTCATTCCACACACACACACACACACACAAACACACACGCACACGCACACGCACACACACACACACACACACACACACACACACACACACACACACACACACAAATAACAAGTAACAAAATCTCTGTCTACCTTGGGTCTAGAGTTCCACCTAGTGGTCGGTCATTAGACTCTGGTGTGTCCAGTGCTCCATCCATGAAGAGTGATGTATCAAGAGACGAACCCCCTCTCATGGCAGCACAGGAGAGGTGAGCAGTAGAAACATCAGTAGTCACCCATTTATCCCCAGCCCTGCCAATCTCTGCCACACTCACACTGATATTATTAATCACAATGAACTAATGGAAGCAAAAAGGCAAAGGCACACTAAATTGAATGATAATTTGGTTATTGGAAATAAAGAATACATAATCTCATATTTAAATTAACATTAACTGTGACTAAAATCTGGTAGTCATCGTTTCTTAACATCCTTGGTGGGCACCTCAGAAGCTCCTGTAGGGCTACCTGGCACCCGCGGGTACCACGTTGGTGACACCTGCTCCAGAGAATGTATCTACACCGTTCTATTGCTCCATTGGTGATATGCTTTAGAACCACAGCGGTGAGATGAGTGGCTTGGATGCTGCAGCCTAGCCGTAGAAACCCTTTCCATGAAGCTCTCTGTGTGATGTATTTGGCCGCTAATCTGAAGATCGCATGAACTTTGGAGCTCTGTGCCAATTGTGCCTCTCTGTGTGCCCCTCTGTGCCCCTCTCCGTCACTTTGCATCTACCACTTCATGACTGAGTTGCTCTTGCTGCTAAACCATTTTCTTTCATGATCAGAATTGTTGCACAGGTGGCATCTTATGAAAGCTCCTCATGGGTATTTAATGAGCTCCTGAGCATGGCCCATTCAGTCTGCATGCCTAGGTGCTTATTTTTATTGATTGGCACAGCTGATTCTGATAATTCCGATGGGTGAGTGAATACTTTTGGTAATATACTGTAGGCCTCCTGTACGATGAATTCCATGAGCTCAGCTTTTGAAAAATGCTTTTCTGACATCCTTGTTTGCTTTCACCTGTCATTTGGGCAGGTTCTCCAGGAGGGGAATGGTCCCTGTTCTGCCCGGAGTCCCAGCTAGAAGTGGTCACTCACTACACTCTGGTGTGCCCAGTGCTGCATCTATGTGGAGTGATGTATCAATGGACAACCCCCCTTTCATGGCAGAAGAGGAAAGGTAGGCAATAGAAACAGAAACTGATAAGCTCCCATTGGAAATCTGTGTTGCGCATTTGCTGTTTTAATCTTGTCTGTTGAGTTATATTTCAATTTCTCATATTAACTTTCCCACTTGGTGGATTCCAGCAAGCACTACTAATATACAGCAAACAAAAGCAGCCACTCGTTTGAACCGCAAAAAGTTTTGACGGTACAGAAAAAAGTTCAGCGCAACATCCCCACTCTCCTAATGTGTCGGCAGGCGATTGACGGCATTCACGGCATTCATGGTTTGCTTATAACTGCACAAAACACACTATCTGTTTGCAGTTCGGGTAATATAGGGTTTACGTAATAAAAAATGGCAGGGAAACCACTTAAGTAATAATCACTGACACTCGTTATTTTTACTGTTTTGGTGCATTGATATGAATGACAAGTTATGAACTGAAATGCATGCTCGTTGTCCTCTGTCTTTTATGACCCATCATTCTAGGGACCCTGCTTTACCTAGAGTTCCACCTAGTGGTCGCTCTCTAGACTCTGGTGTGTCCAGTACTCCATCCATGAGGAGTGATGTATCAAAAGGCGAACCACCTCTCATGGGAGGAGAGGAAAGGTAAGCAGAACAAGCACCAGCAGTCATTCCTCACATGCACACGCACACACACACACACACACACACACACACACACACACACACACACACACACACACACACACACACACACACACACACACACACACACACACACACACACACATACACACAAATAACAAAATCTCTGTCTACCTTGGGTCTAAAGTTCCACCTAGTGGTCGGTCATTAGACTCTGGTGTGTCCAGTGCTCCATCCATGAGGAGTGATGTATCAAAAGACCAACCTCCTTTCATGGGAGAAAAGCAAAGGTAGGCAGCAGAAACATCAGTAGTCACCAATTTAACCCCAGCCCTGCCAATCTCTGCCACACTCACACTGATATTATTAATCACAATGAACTAATGGAAGCAAAAAGGCAAAGGCACACTAAATTGAACGATAATTTAGTTATTGGAAATAAAGAATACATAATCTCATATTTAAATTAACATGAACTGTGGCTAAAATCTGGTAGTCATCGTTTATTAACATCCTTGATGGCCACCTCAGAAGCTCCTGGAGGGCTACCTGGCGCCCGCGGGTACCACGTTGGTGACACCAGAGAATGTGTGTGTCTACACCGTTCTATTGCTCCATTGGTTTTAGAACCACAACGGTGAGATGAATGGCTTGAATGCTGCAGCCTAGCCATAGAAACCCATTCCATGAAGCTCTCTGTGTGATGTATTTGGCCGCTAATCTGAAGATCGCATGAACTTTGGAGCTCTGTGCCAATTGTGCCTCTCTGTGTGCCCCTCTCCATCACTTTGCATCTACCACTTCATGACTGAGTTGCTCTTGCTGCTAAACCATTTTCTTTCACGATCAGAATTGTTGCACAGGTGGCATCTTATGAAAGCTCCTCATGGGTATTTAATGAGCTCCTGAGCATGGCCCATTCAGTCTGCATGCCTAGGTGCTTTATTTGTATTGATTGGCACAGCTGATTCTGATCATTCCGATGGGTGAGTGAATACTTTTGGTAATATACTGTAGGCCTCCTGTATGATGAATTCCATGAGCTGAGCTTTTGAAAAATGCTTTTCTGACATCCTTGTTTGCTTTCACCTGTCATTTGGGCAGGTTCTCCAGGAGGGGAATGCTCCCTGTTCTGCCCGGAGTCCCAGCTAGAAGTGGTCACTCACTACACTCTGGTGTGCCCAGTGCTGCATCTATGTGGAGTGATGTATCAATGGACAACCCCCCTTTCATGGCAGAAGAGGAAAGGTAGGCAATAGAAACAGAAACTGATAAGCTCCCATTGGAAATCTGTGTTGCGCATCTGCTGTTTTAATCTTGTCTGTTGAGTTATATTTAAATTTCTCATATTCACTTTCCCACTTGGTGGATTCCAGCAAGCACTACTAATATACAGCAAACAAAAGCAGCCACTCGTTTGAACCGCAAAACGTTTTGATGGTACATAAAAAAGTTCAGCGCAACATCTCCACTCTCCTAATGTGTCGGCAGGCGATTGACGGCATTCACGGTTTGCTTATAACTGAACAAAGGAAGACACTATCTGTTTGCAGTCCGGGTAATATAGGGTTTAAAAGTGGTAGGGAAACCACTTAAGTAATAATCACTGACACTCGTTATTTATTACTGTTTTCGTTCATTGATATGAAAGACATCAGTTATGAACTGAAAAGCATGCTCGTTGTCCTCTGTCTTTTATGACCCATCATTCCAGGGGCCCTGCACTACCTAGAGTTCCACCTAGTGGTCGGTCATTAGACTCTGGTGTGTCCAGAGCTCCATCCATGAGGAGTGATGTATCAAGAGACGAACCCCCTCTCATGGGAGAAAAGGAAAGGTAAGCAGAACAAGCACCAGCAGTCATTCCTCACACACACACACACACACACACACACACACACACACACACACACACACACACACACACACACACACACACACACACACACACACACACACACACACACACACACACACACACACACACACACACACACACACACACACACACACACACACAAATAACAAAATCTATGTCTACCTTGGGTCTAGAGTTCCACCTAGTGGTCAGTCATTAGGCTCTGGTATGTCCAGAACTCCATCCATGAGGAGTGATGTATCAAGAGACCAACCCCCTCTCATGGGAGAAAAGGAAAGGTAAGCAGAACAAACATCCGTAGTCATCCATTTATCCCCAGCTCTGCCACTCTCTGCCACACTCACACTGATATTATTAAAAGCCTATCACAATGAACTAATGGAAACAAAAAGGCAAAGGCACACTAAATTGAACGATAATTTAGTTATTGGAAATAAAGAATACATAATCTCATATTTAAATTAACATGAACTGTGGCTAAAATCTGGTAGTCATCGTTTATTAACATCCTTGATGGCCACCTCAGAAGCTCCTGGAGGGCTACCTGGCGCCCGCGTGCACCACGTTGGTGACACCTGCTCCAGAGAATGTGTCTACACACCGTTCTATTGCTCCATTGGTTTTAGAACCACAGCGGTGAGATGAATGGCTTGGATTCTGCAGACTAGCCATAGAAACCCATTCCATGAAGGTCTCTGTATAATGCATTTGGCCGCTAATCTGAAGATCACATGAACTTTGGAGCTCTGTGCCAATTGTGCCCCTCTGTGTGCCCCTCTCCGTCACTTTGCATCTACCACTTCATGACTGAGTCGCTCTTGCTGCTAAACCATTTTCTTTCACGATCAGAATTGTTGCACAGGTGGCATCTTATGAAAGCTCCTCATGGGTATTTAATGAGCTCCTGAGCATGGCCCATTCAGTCTGCATGCCTAGGTGCTTTATTTGTATTGATTGGCACAGCTGATTCTGATCATTCCGATGGGTCAGTGAATACTTTTGTTAATACAAGTATACTGTAGGCCTACTGTATGATGGATGTCATGAGCTGAGCTTTTGACAAATGCTTTTCTGACATCCTGGTTTGCTTTCACCTGTCATTTGGGCAGGTTCTCCAGGAGGGGAATGCTCCCTGTTCAGCCCGGAGTCCCAGCTAGAAGTGGTCACTCACTACACTCTGGTGTATCCAGTGCTGCATCCATGAGGAGTGATGTATCAATGGACAACCCCCCTTTCATGGCAGAAGAGGAAAGGTAGGCAATAGAAACAGAAACTGATAAGCTCCCATTGGAAATCTGTGTTGCGCATTTGCTGTTTTAATCTTGTCTGTTGAGTTATATATCAATTTCTCATATTAACTTTCCCACTTGGTGGATTCCAGCAAGCACTACTAATAGTATACAGCAAACAAAAGCAGCCACTCGTTTGAACCGCAGAAAGTTTTGACGGTACAGAAAAAAGTTCAGCGCAACATCCCCACTCTCCTAATGTGTCGGCAGGCGATTGACTGCATTCGCTGTTTGCTTATAACTGAACAAAGGAAGACACTATCTGTTTGCAGTCCGGGTAATATAGGTTTACGTAATAAAAAGTGGTAGGGAAAACACTTAAGTAATAATCACTGACTCTCGTTATTTTTTTCTGTTTTGGTGAAGTGATAAGAATAACATCAGTCATGAAATGCATTCTCGTTGTCCTCTGTCTTTTATGACCCATCATTCTAGGGGCCCTGCTTTACCTAGAGTTCCACAGAGGAGTGGTCGGTCACTAGACTCTGGTGTGTCCAGTGCTCCATCCATGAGGAGTGATGTATCAAAAGGCGAACCTCCTCTCATGGGAGAAAAGCAAAGGTAAGCAGAACAAGCACCAGCAGTCATTCCTCACACACACACACACACACACACACACACACACACACACACACACACACACACACACACACACACACACACACACACACACACAACACACACACCACACACACACACACACACACACACACACACACACACACACACAAATAACAAGTAACAAAATCTCTGTCTACCTTGGGTCTAGAGTTCCACCTAGTGGTCGCTCACTAGACTCTGGTGTGTCCAGTGCTCCATCCATGAAGAGTGATGTATCAAAAGGCGAACCCCCTCTCATGGCAGCACAGGAGAGGTGAGCAGTAGAAACATCAGTAGTCACCCATTTATCCCCAGCCCTGCCACTCTCTGCCACACTCACACTGATATTATTAATGACAATGAACTAATGGAAGCAAAAAGGCAAAGGCACACTAAATTGAACGATAATTTAGTTATTGGAAATAAAGAATACATAATCTCATATTTAAATTAACATGAACTGTGGCTAAAATCTGGTAGTCATCGTTTATTAACATCCTTGATGGCCACCTCAGAAGTTCCTGGAGGGCTACCTGGCGCCCGCGGGTACCACGTTGGTGACACCAGAGAATGTGTGTGTCTACACCGTTCTATTGCTCCATTGGTTTTAGAACCACAACGGTGAGATGAATGGCTTGAATGCTGCAGCCTAGCCATAGAAACCCATTCCATGAAGGTCTCTGTATAATGCATTTGGCCGCTAATCTGAAGATCACATGAACTTTGGAGCTCTGTGCCAATTGTGCCCCTCTGTGTGCCCCTCTCCGTCACTTTGCATCTACCACTTCATGACTGAGTTGCTCTTGCTGCTAAACCATTTTCTTTCATGATCAGAATTGTTGCACAGGTGGCATCTTATGAAA
>NW_026946280.1:62500-105000 GCF_034702125.1 Engraulis encrasicolus | reverse complement strand
GCATTATTTCTCATTTCCTAACTATTATCTACTACCGTTAGTAAATGGTTAGTGTGTGCTGATATAACGGTTCGCTAAGCAAAGTTAAGCCTTAAATAAGCCTTATTTTAACAATAGTTAACCCTCAGTAAATAACGAGTTAGTCGTTATGTATGTGTTATTCCTCAGTTCTTAACTATTATCTACTACCATTAGTAAATGGTTAGTGTGTGCTGATGTAACGGTTCGCTAAGCAAAGTTAAACCTTAGTTAAGCCTTATTTTTAACATTTATTAACCCTTAGTGAATCACGAGTAAGTCGTTATGTATGTGTTATTTCTCATTTCTTAACCATTAACTAATACCGTTAGTAAATGGTTAGTGTGTGCTGATGTAACTACTCGCTAAACAAAATTAAGCATTAGTTAAACCTTAGTGAATCACGAGTCAGTCATTATGTATTTCTGTGAAATTATTAAGTACTGTTAATTAATCATTCGTCTATGGTGATTTAACTTTCTGATAAGCATTAGTAAACCATCATTATTATATGGTTGTGATGTCATCTGTCGAATGCTCCATTCATTTCAACGGGGCTCCCCAACGTTCGGACGTCTGTTATTTTTCGGGTTGGTCTATAACAGACCGCTGTCAATGGCAACAAGACTTTTCACTGCTAAAGCGACTTTTCAACAAGACTCTAATCAGCTGCTGTGATAGACAGCATCCGTTGTCCTGGCTACCGCTGTCAATGGCAACAAGACGTTCACTGCTAAAGCCACTGGCTTGTATACAAGTCAGTGGCTAAAGCGAATGTTTCATATCACTCCGCAGGGGGTCCGGTCTTTTGTCACTCTAATCAGCTGCTGTGATAGACAACACCTGTTGTCCTGGCTACCTAGCTGTTGCCTAGCGGTGTTCCACAACGGCACTGTTTTGTTTTGCGCAGCAACAATCTTAACATTAAATAGGTCTAAAGAAATGTCCCCGCCATGTGTCCGCTCCGCGTCGGGGTCTAAAGATTCTCTCTGTCGTGCTGCTATTCCACGGTAGCGACCTTCTCGCCGAACGTTAACCCTTACTTAAAATGTCTGATAACCCACCTTTATTTATGAAAAAAAACATTATCTCTTTGTTGTCTCCTACCACCTAACCATTAACAAGTACTATTAGGCATGTATGGTAACGGTTTGTAAACTCTTGCTTTAGCATCAGTGAAGTCTTATTTAACCCTTTTGTAATGGTTAGTGTGTGATGACTGGTAGCATGGCAAACAGTAGGCCTAGGCCTAAGTTGAGGCTCATGTGACTGCCCCTCATGGATGTTTCTGGACATTAACAAATGACTTGTTAAGCGTTGCTTATGCATTATCAAGGAATTATGAACCATTACTTAAGTATATCTGGGGAACTGATCTTAAGTGAAAACCTGTTATGGCTTTATAACACATTAACGAATGACTTGATAAGCATTGCTTATGCATTACCAAGAAGTTTCAACGCAATAATAACGCATGTCTGGGGGACTTTTTAAGTGAAAACCTATCCATACTTTCCAAAACATTAACAAATGACTTGATAAGCATTGCTTGTGCACTATCAAGGATGTATAACCCATTACTTAAGTATATCTGGGGAACTGATCTAAAGTGAAAACCTTTCCATGCTTTCCATAACGTTAACAAATGACTTGATAAGCATTGCTTATGCATTACCAAGAAGTCACAACTCATTACTAACGCATATCTGGGGAACTTTTTAAGTGAAAATCTCACCATGCTTTCCAAAACATTAACAAATGACTTGATAAGCATTGCTTATGCATTATCAATGATTTATAACCAGTTACTTAAGTATATCTGATTCAGATTACTTTATTAGTCCCATGAAGGGCAATTCAGTTTGCGGTCCCAGTCTCCATCAGTCAATGAATAGATAGTATAAATAAAAAGAGTAGAAAATGAAATACAAAACCTAAAGGAAACAAAAAACAATAAATAATAAATAGGAAACAAAAACATACACATTTTAACACATACATTCAAACACCCTGTCCTGTCAGTGATGAGCAGCCCTCAGCAAATTAAATGGTCAGTAATGAACTCTACCCCTACAACCTTGTTTAATAATCTAATGGTTGTAGGGATGAAAGATCCAGAGTAACGCTTTGTTTTTGTCCTGACAGAATAATAGCGCCTCCCAGAGGGCATTAATGAAAATTCACCACTTAAAACATGGTCAGGTTGACTAGTGATACTTTTAGCCTTTTGGACTGCCTGTTTGTTAAACAGAGCACTCAGACTATTTAGCTGTGTTCCAATTATCTTTGGTGAAGTCTTAACAATGCTGCTGAGAACTTATCTAAAGTGAAAACCTGTTATGGCTTTACAACACATTAACGAATGACTTGATAAGCATTGCTTATGCATTACCAAGAAGTTTCAACGCATTAATAACTCATATCTGGGGAACTTTTTCTGTGAAAATCTTTCCATGCTTTCCAAAACATTAACAAATGACTTGATAAACGTTGCTTATGCATTATCAAGGAGTTACAACTCATTACTTAAGTATATCTGGGGAACTGATCTAAAGTGAAAACCTTTCCATGCTTTACAAAACGTTAACAAATGATTTGTTAGGCATTGCTTATGCATTAACAAGAAGTAACAACTCACTACTTGTGCATATCTGGGGAACTTTTAAAGTGAAAACCTTTCCATGCTTTCCAAAACGTTAACAAATGACTTGTTAAGCATTGCGTATGCATTATCAAGGAGTTACAACTCATTACTTAAGTATATCTGGGGAACTGATCTAAAGTGAAAACCTTTCCATGCTTTACAAATCGTTAACAAATGATTTGTTAGGCATTGCTTATGCATTAACAAGAAGTTACAACTCACTACTTGCGCATATCTGGGGAACTTTTAAAGTGAAAACCTTTCCATGCTTTCCAAAACGTTAACAAATGACTTGATAAGCATTGCTTATGATGAAATAACACATACATAACGACTTACTCGTGATTCACTAAGGGTTAATTAATGTTAAAAATAAGGCTTAACTAAGGTTTAACTTTGCTTAGCGAACCGTTACATCAGCACACACTAACCATTTACTAATGGTAGTAGATAATAGTTAAGAACTGAGGAATAACACATACATAACGACTAACTCGTTATTTACTGAGGGTTAACTATTGTTAAAATAAGGCTTATTTAAGGCTTAACTTTGCTTAGCGAACCGTTATATCAGCACACACTAACCATTTACTAACGGTAGTAGATAATAGTTAGGAAATGAGAAATAATGCTTACATAATGATTAACTCGTGATTCACTAAGGGTTAACTAATGGTAAAATAAGGCTTAACTAACCCTTAAGTAATGCCTAAAAAGGGGTACTTATTATAAAGTGTTACCGAATATACACATATTTATAATAGACATATTTGGTATCTCTGGAGACTCGGAACTATTTATATATGGATGGTGAAATGATGTAATAAGTTCATTAAGGATACAGGCATAACATGCCTTCTTTATGAACACAGAAGGGAATTGTCCAATTTGTCTTTATGGGAAAAGAGTTCACACGTGTGAAGCATCATTGTTTTCTGAAATTTCTTTAAATACTTCTACTTTGAATAAATGTGTTGTGTCTGTTGTTGTCGTACCAACACTACAGCACTCCAGTTTCAGGCTTTTGTAGTTAGGTGAAAAAATGGTGAGAACTAGCCAGGCTACGTCCTCATAGCACTTTTAGTCAGGCCATGGGCAATAGACATCTGAGCTTTGGAAAGGTCGAGAACTCCACCCACTTTGGCAGAATTCAATGAACTTTGAGCAGCTCCAACAGCCCTGGGTAGAGGCGTGTTCTAGGCAGTGATGTGGTTTAAGCAGAGACATTTTATTGGGACTAAGACAATCTTGGGTTTATGCTTCAGCACAGCCTTTTCTTGCCTCAACCAGTAGCAAAATGAGGGAGGTGGGTCAACTATGCCATTTGGAAACATCAATCATTATGCAAGGGGTCAGACCAAGTCTCAAACAGGGATTTGGAAGTCGATGATAATCGGGGAAAGTGATAACTACAGGGATTGATGCTTACTATGTGAACTTATATTATATCATCATGAATTGTGCAGATCCAGGGTTTAATAATTAATTTGTACATTGAAGGGAATACACTGTTGTAGGCACCCATAGCTAAAGTAGTGATTGTCAAAATGCTAATAGTGAACAAAAAACAAAAAACTTCCCTTTGCAGCCACTTAGCACTGCACAGCAGCAAATTTTCGGATTCTCTGAATACAGTGTTGTTGTGTCCGGGTGTGTGTTAGGTGCTCGAGGAGAAGATCTTCACTTTTGTAAAGAACGAGCTGCAGAGATTTAAACAAAGCTTTAGTCCAGACTCCAAGGAAAACTTCAGCAAAATATCAGAGGACGAAACTGATGCCAGAGAAGGAGCTCTCAAGATGGCGCTGCACTTCCTTCGCAAGATGGAGTACCAGGATCTTGCTGATAAACTGAATGAAAGTAAGAACTGTTTCTTCTTTCTTACGTGTGTGTGTGTGTGTGTGTGTGTGTGTGTGTGTGTGTGTGTGTGTGTGTGTGTGTGTGTGTGTGTGTGTGTGTGTGTGTGTGTGTGTGTGTGTGTGTACCCACCATTTCATGTCTTTATTTTTGTTATCGTTTTGTCTGGTCTGACAAAATGATGTTTCTTTTATTTTTCCTATAGATGAGTTGAACTTGGGTTGTCAGAATTACTTGAAAAGAAATCTTAAAAACAAGTACCAGCATGTGTTCGAAGGCATTGCCAAACATGGAAGCTCTGTTCTGCTGCAAAAGATCTACACAGATCTCTACATCACAGAGGGAGGAAGTGGGAAAGTCAATGAGGATCATGAAGTCAGACAGATTGAGTCCAAGTTCAAGAGTTTAGCTTGGCAGGACAAACCTATCAAGTGTGCCGACATCTTTAAACCCTTTAAACCCTCTCCTGATCAACACAAACCAAACAGAAGAGTTCTCACAAAGGGGGTGGCTGGCATTGGCAAAACTATCTCTGTGCACAAGTACATCCTAGACTGGGCCGAGGGAAACAACAACCAAGAGATCAATTTCATCTTCCCACTATACTTTAGGGAGCTCAACCACATGAGAAACAAGAAGTTCTCTTTGATGGACCTTCTTTACTGCTTCTTTCCAGAGCTTAAGCAGCTTACCGTTGACATCCAGAATAAATTCAGAGTGTTGTTTGTCTTTGATGGTCTGGATGAGTGTCGACTCCAACTAAACTTTCATGCAAATGAAAGTGTGCACGATATAAAAGTCGTCAAATCATTGGATGTCCTCTTGACAAACCTACTGTTAGGTAATCTGTTCCCATCTGCTCTAATCTGGATAACCTCCCGACCAGCAGCAGTTGGCAAAATCCCTCCTCAGTGTATTGACCTGGTGACAGAAGTGCAAGGATTCAATGACTCCCAAAAGGAAGAGTACTTCAGGAAGAAGATCAATGATAAGAGTCTTGCCAGCGGAATCATATCACACATTAAATCATCAAGGACCCTCTACATCATGTGCCACATACCTGTGTTCTGCTGGATTGCTGCTACTGTTCTTGAGATTATTCTTTCTTCTGGACATACACAGATCCCAAAGACTTTGACAGAAATGTACACATTCTTCCTGATTTTTCAAACAAGACAGAAGAACATTAAATTTGACAATGTCCATGACCTTGAGCCACAATGGAACCATAAGCTGATCCGAAATCTGGGAAAGCTGGCCTATAAACAGTTAGAAAAGGGAAATCTGATCTTTTATGAAGACGACCTCAGGGAGTGTGGCATTGATGTCAAAGATGCAGCAGTGTACTCAGGAGTATGCACCCAGATCTTCCGAGAAGAATCAGGGATCTTTCTGGGAACAGTGTTCTCCTTTGTGCACCTCAGTATCCAGGAGTATCTTGCTGCCCTGTATGCATTTCTGAAGATGGCATTTGGAAGGAAAGACGTAATATCAACAGCCCCTCAAAAAGCAGAGTCCATGATCCTCTTGCATAAGAGTGCTGTGGACAAAGCTTTGGCTTATGAAGATGGACGCTTTGACCTTTTCCTCCGTTTCCTTCTTGGCCTCTCTCTGGACTCAAATCAGTCTCTCCTGCATGGTCTGATCAGTAGAGGACAGGTGGGCATCAAGGGGAAGATCAGGACTGCTCTTGGCCTAGCTGGCCATCAAGGTCAACTGGAGAAATGGCAGATGGACAATGACGAAACAATCAGGTACATTAAGGACAAGATAAAGGATGCTTCCTCATCAGAAAGAATGATCAACCTCTTCCACTGCTTGAATGAACTCAATGACCACTCCTTAGTGGAGGAGATCCAGAGGTTCTTGAATGCAGGCAACCTGTCTGAAGCCCAGCTTTCGCCTGGCCAATGGTCAGCTCTAGTGTTTGTGCTGCTGACATCAGACCAGAATCTGGATGTGTTTGACTTGAAGAAGTACGTCAGATCTGATGAAGCTCTCCTGAGATTAATGCCAGTAGTAGAGGAATCCCACACAACTCTGTAAGTAAAACGTTGACAACTGACTGGTTTAACAAATCATTGTGTTAATTTCATTGGGCATAGCACTACTATGCATCCATTTTTATTAGTGCTTCTAGTCATTGGTTGCTGTTTTCCTTCAGGGTTGATAGCTGTGGGCTCACTAAAACGAGTTGCAAAACACTTGCCTCCATGATCTGCAAGCAATCATCAAAGCTGAGAAATCTGGATCTCAGTGGAAACCATATTGGAGATGGCGGAGTCAAGAGGCTGTGTAGTGGCCTGAGGAACCCAAACTGTTCACTGGAGACCCTGAGGTTAAACATTTTCACACACATTCATACTTAATATTAATACACACCTCTTTATTTCTCAACATATAAGTCAGATAAATATGCATTTTTGTTGAAAACCGGTTAAGATTACAGTATATTGTGCCCACTCTTTAAAGTTCTTTGACAGTGTAAACATTCTTCATTAAAACTCAAGACAGTCCTTGAATCCATTATATATACACAATATGTCAATGAATGTTGTTACAATGTATATCGTAGTCTACAATGCTCATTTTAATTCTTGTATTCAAGCTTTAACTTAATTGAAAACATATATTGTTTAGGTAGGCATAACCCTTTCCCTAAACGTATATAATTATTCCTCGAAAATGGCAAATACAATGTTAAAAATGCTTGAAAATCATTCTGAAAGATTATATATTCAAAATCCTTTGTTTGCTGATATCATTTCTGGAGGCTGATTTCACTACCTTTTCTCATGGTACCTCCACATTTCTTAGAAACCATTTGCAGACCCAGCTCAGCATGCTGTAACTGTGATGCAATATGTTTCAAGTGGAGATTTTTGTGATTGGTTTGATTTGTCGTTATCTGTGAGCCACAATCATTTAGTGGCATGAAGTGAAAGCCTGACGTGTTTCCAAATAACTTTAAAGGGGTAATCGGGTGTGAAAGGGGTTACGTAGTGTAACTAGTGATGCTGAGCGATAACTTTTGCCACATACCTCACCCTCATAGGTCCCCTGCAATCGGAAGTCAAGCGCTAGATAGTCGATGCTAACATAGTGTGTTTGCCATGGTTAATCCGGGCATCGAATTAGCCATCCTTATAAACCTGTACTTTCCACCCATTTGCGCGCCTCAAAATTGCTTAAATGTTCATCCCATAGAGTCGCGGGAGGACTGTTGACATGTAAATCCAGGCACAGAGAAGTTTGATAGTGCACAGTTTGTTTAGAAACAACACCATTCTTACAGGGTGTCGCAAGCGCTGATATCCAAATGCAGAGATAGAATCAGCAAAGAAGATATGTCCAGTGTGTCTACTCACTACTTTTCTGGGTGGTACTGCATTCTAGGGGTGCCAACGAGTGATTGCAGACTCCATTCGAATGAATCAGCAGCGCTGTCTCGACAGCGCCCTCTAGGTGAACTGCAGGCATGGGTGGATACACTGATGACTGGTGACGTCACCACGGACCTGCTCCGGGAAAGTGTCGATGTCACACGTGAGTCACACGACAGTCTGTAGGCCTACAAGACCGCGACATCAAGCTAAATTGTAAACAATCCAATCATCGGTCTCGTCTTTTGAAATTCAGACTTTAAATTGAGTAGACGTGTTTTCAACACGTAGCCTAGGCCTATAATGTTGCTTAATGTCCAATGTTATGTTTTGTGGTCTGTGTCCCCACTCTGCGCATGTGCAACACGATTCGTGGAGTACTAGCACAGCCCGTATAGTTTCCTACAGAATCTGTGGTACTGTCGCCCTTCAGTACATACTTCTGCCACATTCCTAACATTATAATGTTGCCGGTGGTGTATGGAAAATATCTGGACCAGAGCCATTTCCTTGGGTTAATTAAAGTTAAAGATTAACGACACATGACGTGGCCGTCTGTCAAAGATAGCCGAGGCCTGTTGGTTGATCAGACATGAGGTGTGTTTGGTCAACCTATTGACAGATGTAATCAAACTATGTTATGCAGACTATGCTATGTGTTGTAGGCTATATCACAGGTCCCCATACAAGTGCAGTTTTTGACCAGAAGAACTAGCATACAATTAAAAATTACACACAGCCACAAGTGCAGGTTTTTTTTTTCTTTTTCTGAAAGACGATGTAGACTGTGACTCACGTGTGACATCGACACTTTCCCGGAGCAGGTCCATGGTGACGTGACGTCACCAATGACCCGGCTGCAAGCCTGCAGCCAGTCATTATAGGATACACTGGACATATCTCTTTTGCTGATTCTATCTCTGCACTTGGATATCAGCGCTTGCGACACCCTGTAAGAATGGTGTTGTTTCTAAACAAACGGTGCACTATTAAACTTCTCTGCGCCTGGATTTACATGTCAACAACCCCGCGACTCTACGGAATGAACGTTTAAGTAATTTTGAGGCCTGCAAATGGGTGAAAAGTACAGGTTTATAAGGATGGCTAATTCGATGCCCGGATTAACCACGGCAAACACACTATGTTAGCATCGGCTAAGTAGCACTTGATTTCAGATTGCAGGGGACCTATGAGGGTGAGGTATGTGGCAAAAGTTATCGCTCAGCATCACTAGTTAAGTAAGGGTTAACGTTCGGCGAGAAGGTCGCTACCGTGGAATAGCAGCACGACAGAGAGAATCTCTAGACCCCGACGCGGAGCGGACTCGCCGAAAGTTAACCCGCTTATTATATGGATATACTTAAATGATTCACACATGGCGGGGACATTTCTTTAGGCCTATTTAATGTTAAGATTGTTGCTGCGCAAAACAAAACAGTGCCGTTGTGGAACACCGCTAGGCAACAGCTAGGTAGCCAGGACAACAGGTGTAGTCTATCACAGCAGCTGATTAGAGTCTTGTTGAAAAGTCGCTTTAGCAGTGAAAAGTCTTGTTGCCATTGACAGCGGTCTGTTATAGACCAACCCGTCCGTTATCGAAAAATAACAGACGTGCGAACGTTGGGGAGCCCCGTTGAAATGAATGGAGCATTCGACTGATGACGTCACAACCATATAATAACACTACGTAACCCATTTCATACCGGATTACCCCTACGTACGTAGGGCATGATATTGTAATTATGGGAACGGTACCTGTACAGCATTTAAAGGTGTGCTGTGTGCAATGGTATCCAGAGTAGATATTGCAACTAAACTGTGCTGCCTATTGCCAAATGTGATATTTTGATTAATATTTACAAAGTAATAAACTAATATTTATTAGTATGACAAAAGTACTTTAGGTTTCTCAGCTAAACATGTCTATTTCTGGAAATTCAAAAAGGCAGATCATGTAAAAGTGCAGTTTTCACAGCCATAATGAATAGGCTATTAGAATTTAATTTTGGTGGTAACATTTACTAATGGGTAAAATTAATTCTGGAAATAAACTACTTACAAATTATACAGTGCACCTTTAAATGTTCAGTGGAACATTTTCTAAATTCATTTCAAATTCCTGCACATTTTGTAGCTTTGCCTCCTGCATTATTATTTTTGAAGAACCTGCAAACCTACTTGCCAAACTAAATTGTACTATCGTCATGTTATACTAATATACTAAAATAAGCAAAGTAAATTCTTGAGCTCATATGTACTGTAGGTTCTGTTACATGTATATGTCTGCACAATTCACATGGACTAGGTTGAGATCCAGACCATGTCACCTGTTCACATGCACTGTAAACCCCAACATGTTCCACGAACTCTAAACTTTTGTGGAAACTTATTCCCGTTAAAGTTTTAGTTTTGTGACCAAATGTTTTACGTAAATACTACATACATTCATGCATATGCAGGACACAAAATCTTTAAGAAGATGATCAAAAACTTTGATATGACTGAAAAGATTGAAAACTTTAATTCCATAATTAGATTTTTATTTTTGAGCAGCCCAAGTCAAGTATGTACTCCACACTCTAAAATGCACAGAAACAATGGTTTACACAAAAGATTTGAGTTGAAAACTAAATTGTTTTCGTAAGTCTTACAAATCAGACATGTTATGTGAAAACAAATGTTATGAGAAAAAATAAAATCTTGAATGTTTTAGTAGCTGCTACTCAAAGATCTAACATGCTCCATTGACATAAATATTTCGAGAATGGTGCAAAAATCAATGCAATTAGTACTTAGCAGAGAGTTACAATTTTAAAGTAAACAAGCACAGCATTGTTTAGCTATATTGGCTCTAAGTTTTTGATTTCAAAATTAAAAGTTTTATGTTTTCCCATTTTAAAGCCCCCAAAAAATCTTGGTTGGTTTATTGATTGGTTGGTTTATACTAATGCACTAGGCTACCACCCCTCTGTTTAAACCAAATATAACATGAGCTTTAATTCCACAAACGTGAACAATGCTTTATATCAAGTTTTTTTTTATTTTGTTCCATGTGGTTGACAAACAAAAACAGTAGACACTAACACAACAATCATACAATACACAACAATCTGTTCTAAAATTTAGACCCAGTCTATACAGTCAACAGTCAATATATTACAAAGAATCAACCTCAACACATTAGGCAATTTAGTCATTTATTTGTTGTCCATTTCTGAATCTTTTATTAGGAGTTGGTGGCTGAAGGAGATCCATATAGCCTACAATAGGTCTAACATTTCTCCCAAAATAGTGTCAGACTTCACAACACAGTCAGTTGTTTATCCTTTGGAGTGTTGAGTAGAGCTGATGGATCATAGAGTTCTGGTGGTCCCATATCGGCTGCCTGTGGAGCATAAATAGGCCTAATAAGTTTAAGGCTTTCATGAGGACTTGTTGGATTAGGCCCCTCAGCATGATCACTGGGTTTACTTACTTACTTACGCCTATTACCCCTTCTGGGGTATAGGCCACCAACAAGGTTTCTCCAGGCATCTCTGTCCTGTGCAAGTCTCTCCAGTTGTTCCCAGGTGTAGCCTGCGCTCTTGTAGTCTGCCTGTAGATCACGACGCCATGTGTTTCTTGGTCTTCCTGGCTTTCTCTTCCCTTGCGGGTTCCACGTGAGGGCTTGCCTAGTGGTGTTGGAGGTTGGCTTTCGCAGAGTGTGGCCGATCCATCTCCAACGTCTCTTGACTATTTCTTCATCAACTGGTTGTTGACCTGTTCGGTGCCAGAGCTCTTCATTGCTGATGGTTTCTGGCCAGTGGATGCGAAGAATATGTCTAAGACAGTAGTTGATGAATGTCTGAGTCTTCTTGGTGGTTGCCACTGTGGTTCTCCAGGTTTCGGATCCGTATAGTAAAACTGACTTCACATTGGAGTTGAAGAGTCTGGTCTTGGTGTTGATGGTTATACTGTTGGACTTCCAGATGTTCTTCAGCTGGCTGAAAGCGACTCGTGCTTTGCCTATCCTCATTTTTACATCAACATCTGTGCCTCCTAGTTTGTCCATGTTGCTGCCCAGGTATGTGAAATTATTTACTTCTTCCAGTGCTTCTCCCTCCAGGTCGATAGGTGTTTGATTGTTGGCGTTGATTCTCAGGGTCTTCGTCTTTCCTTTGTGGATGTTAAGGCCTACTCTTACTGAGTTCTCCGCTACTGCAGTGGTCTTATCCTGCATTTGCTGGTGATTGTGAGAGAGTAGTGCAAGGTCGTCAGCAAAGTCCAGGTCGTCCAGTTGTTTCCACAGAGTCCATTGTATCCCATTTCGTCGTCCGTCTATCGAGGTCTTCATCACCCAGTCCATTACCAGCAGGAACAGAATGGGTGACAGCAGGCATCCCTGTCTAACCCCTGTTCTAACTTGGAAGGCTTCGGTGAGGTGTTGTCCTTGGCCATGAACTATTACTCTGCATGTCATGTCTTCGTAGGAATTTTCGATGATGTTAGTGATTTTGCTTGGAATTCCATAATGCCTAAGCAACTTCCATAGGGTCCCTCTGTGCACGCTGTCGAATGCCTTCTCATAGTCGACGAAGTTGATGTATAGGGGTGAATTCCACTCCACTGATTGCTCTAAAATGATTCTGAGTGTAGCAATTTGGTCTGTGCAAGATCGTTCCTTTCTGAATCCGGCTTGTTGGTCACGGAGCTGTGTATCTAATGAGTCTTTGATTTTATTTAGTATGATTCTGTGGAATACCTTGCTTGGAATTGACAGCAGTGTTATGCCTCGGTAGTTGTTGCAATTGCTGAGGTCTCCTTTCTTCGGTAGCTTGATGAGGTATCCTTCCTTCCATTCAGTTGGTATCCTTTCTTCTTCCCAGATTTTCTTGAAGAGTGGTTGAAGTAGGTTTGTTGTGGTTTCTACATCTACTTTCAGAGCCTCAGCAGGAATGTTGTCAGGTCCTGCTGCTTTCCCCCCCTTCAGCTGTCTAATGGCCTTGTAGATTTCGTCCTTGGTGGGTTCATTGCAGTCTATAGGAAGGTCGCTGGATGAAGGAAGAATTTCCGGTGGGTTCTGGGGTGTGGGTCTATTCAACAGCTCTTCAAAGTGTTCTAGCCATCTCCTCCGTTGACCTTCTTCTCCTGCTATATTGTTCCCTTGCTTGTCTTTCACAGGTCTCTCTGGTCTGCTAAATTTTCCGGACAGCTTCCTTGTAGTATTGTATAGTGCTCTCATATTGCCTTGTTGAGCTGCTTCTTCTGCCTCGGCTGCCACTGAGTCGATGAACTTTTGTTTATCTACCTTGATGCTTGTTTTAGCAGACCTGTTTGCCTCACGGTATGCTTCCTGTGCTTTAATCTTCTCTGCTCTGGTTCGGCTGTTGTTAAAAACTGCCTTTCTCTCTCGACGGATTTGGATTTTCTCCAGGGTTTCTACTGATATCCATTCCTTGTGGTTCGACTTCCTATTGCCTAACACTTCTTGGCATGTTTCGGTCATAGTGTCCTTTATTGTTTTCCAGCTCTCGTCAATAGATGCTTCTCCCTGCAACTCCTGCAAAACCTGGTACTTGTTGCTGAGGGCAAGTCTGAACTCTTCCTGCTTGGCTGGTTCCTTGAGGAGTGTTGTGTTATACTTCTGGCGTTGTCCTGCTTTTCCTGTCCAGGTCTTCTTCAGTTTCAGTTTAAGACGGGCCAAGACAAGGTGGTGGTCAGAGGCAACATCCGCTCCTCTCTTGGCGCACACATCTTGAAGGGATCTTCTGAACTTGCGTGAGATGCACACATGATCGATTTGGTTTTCAGTGGATAAGTCCGGTGATACCCATGTTGCTTTATGTATTTTACGATGAGAGAAGATGCTGCCACCAATGACCAGGTTTCCTGTGGCACACAGGTTGATGAATCTCTCTCCATTGTCATTTATCTCCCCTAAGCCCTGCTTTCCCATCACTTCCTCGTAGCCTGTGTTGTCACTGCCGATCTTCGCATTGAGGTCCCCCATGAGGATTGTGATGTCTCGGTCTGGCAGTCTCGCTAAAATGGCTTGTATTCGGTCATAGAATTCGTCCTTGTTCTCCTCTGTACTGTCGTTGGTTGGAGCATAGCACTGTATGATGTTCATGCTAATTCTCCTATTTTTGGTCTTGAAGGATGCTGTTACGATGCGTGGTCCATGAGCCTCCCATCCAGTAAGCGCTCTCTGGGCTGTCTTCGAGAGCATGAAGGCCACTCCATGTGTGTGCGGTGCTCCGTCTCCCTCATTTCCCGAGTAGATCACCAGTTCCCCTGTTGTCAGTCTGACCTGTCCTATGCCAGTCCATCTTGCCTCACTAATTCCTAGGATGGACATCCTGTATTTTCTCATTTCTGCAGCCACTTGAGCTGCCTTCCCTAAATCGCTCATGGTCCTCACGTTCCATGTCCCGATTCTGGTGATGGTCCTGGGGGAGAGGATGGTAGTCAGCGGAGTCGCTTCCAGGGACTCCTGGCTTTTGCCACTCCGCGTCATTTGCCTTTCTGGAAGTCCATCTTCTGCCAGGACCGGGGTGTCTTGGTTTTTCCTTGTTGGCGATTTTGTAGCAGTAAGGGTTTTTACGGGGAGGGGTCGCTAGCCCCTCGCCCAACCCTCCTCCTTTCGCAACCGGGCTTGGGACCGACTATGGCGGAGTTCAAGATCACTGGATTTGCGACAATGGTTTATACAGAAGTTCAATATGCAATATGTCATCATGAAAATGCAACGCATCACTTGCAAATACACTGCAGATGTATGATACAAGAAAAAGATTTGTATGAAAGGCCTACACAGTGCTAGCCTAACTAGCAGTAGCTAACATTCTAAGCTAAGTTGCTAACATAACATACACACAGTGTAGCATCAAGAGCACCTAAGGTCACACACAGCAGCAACATAGTAAACTACTACACATACACATCAACACACTTTTATGAGTCTTTTCTTACCTTGAAGTGAGGTTGATAGACACATTTTTCCATGCCAAGTTGTCAGTTGTGGTTTGATGGTCACATGGTGTTGAGTAAATCTATCCCCCATTGACAGATTCACCATTTTTAGAGAAGTTTGTATTTTATGTTACATTTTAATATAATAGGGTTTCTATGGTTCTGACATGAATGGGTTCTTCTTTACACAAAGCAGAAGCTGGTAAACAATAAACAAGGCCGACAGGCGGACAACAGATGCGTCCCTCTATGCCAGTTCCAACTATGCCATTTTCCCCCCCAAACGCCCCCCTGGCCTCCTCCTAGCCTGTCAACGCCCCCCGAGGATGTACTTTTTGTTTATTGGTCATCATGGACACTCCAAATATTGTGGCAGGCAGCAAGGCAGCAAAATGGCGAGACATGGCGTTATTTTTTGCAGTTTAGGGTATAATAAGCTTATCATCATTCTTGGATTTGGAAAAGAACCATAGGCTATGATTTGAAATTTCACATAGCCTAGATGAAGTAGGCTACATTACAAATTACCAGACATTTATTAGGCCTAACAACCTTAAGTATCACGCCATTTCAGCATTATGTGCATGTGGGAAAGAATCTTAACATCGACAAATAATAAATAAATAAAACCGTTTGGGTGAATCATGCGCTTATGGGTTCACCCTTTAGGTGAATTATGGACTTTTTTTTCAATACCAGCTTCACCGTCAAGGCACAAAGCAGTGAACTTCCGTGCCAGAGTTTATCAAATGCACACGACTGCAAAGCAATTACGAAAGACGCGTTCTCTCCTGTACTCTCTCTGAGCGCAACAAAAAGCACCTGTGGGGTACGAGCCTGCCAACGAAAAAACCTCCCTATGTAGGCTACGAGTAACACACCGTATGTCAAATGGCCCAGCTGTCTACTTGTTGTTCGAGTGAAAAGGCAGAACTAAGTAGCCTAAACTTGCTGGGAATATTAAAAGGGGGGCTCGTAGGCTACATACAGACGTCTGAGCCCGATTTTGTGGACTGGGGAAAAGCGGAGGAAAATGTGAATGTTATGAAAGAAAGAAAAAGTTAACCAAATGTTACAGGTCCACGTTTAGAGGAAGAGCTGCGCTGCGGGTCGCCTGTCAACTAATTACAGTTCCATGTCGTGGAGCATTATACATGCTAACGCCAGTCTATCCAAGCACAAAGGAAAATGTGAATGTTATGAAAGGAGAAAGCTAACCAAATGTTACAGGTCCACGTTTAGAGGAAGAGCTGTAGGCTATGCGCTGCGGGTCGCCTGTCAACTAATTACGGTTCCATGTCGTGGAGCGTTGTGCAATGCAAACGCCCCTCTATCCGAGCACAAACATCTGTGTCAAAAACTGCCTGCCTACTTCTAAATAGTTAATTTCCGCTAGTTTCTGACGAACCAAAAGTTCCCTCCCATTGTCCAAACGCAAAACAATGGCGAAAATTGAATGCCCCCCTCAGTTGTCTCTCAATGCTTCGTCAGTTAGTCTTGCCTGTTTGGTAACATAGCATACGTTCTGGCTTGCACGCATTCGCTTCGGTTCAAAATGGCAACTCTGCCACCTTGTGGCCACAGGAACACATAGCATACGTTCTGGCTTGCACGCATTCGCTCCGGTCCAAAATGGCAAGTCTGCCGCCTTGTGGCCACAGGAAGGAACAATTGAAGGATGCGTTTCAGACACAATTGAAGGAATGCGTTTCAGACGGACGGACGGACAGACAGGCCCTCTTATAGAGATGCTGGGACGCATCTAAAAAAACAACTAAAACAACCAAAAAAGTGAGTGACCCAGCCTTAGGATTCGAACTCTCAACCTCAAGATAAGGACATGCCAATATGGCTACATGCAGAGGACTATCCCCTACACTACTCAACTGCAGGTTTTGTATTTGTAGAAAGTTAGCCCTGTTTGTTAGAAAGTATTGGGCTTACTCATAATTAACAGTCAAATGTGTTTCACATACTTTCCACTTCAAATCCGGCCAACTGACATCATACCAAAACAATAATGTTTGAATGTGATTTTTTTTTTACTAACATCCCGTGCTGGGAATTGAACTTGAAACCATCATGTTTCGAGGCCAACTGCTTAACTGTTAGTCCATGACTGCCCAAGCACAACATGCTGACATCCATAGTCTCATATGTCAGATATAGTTCCAATTGACATGATTTAAAGAATTTGTAACTTTCACAGTTTCGCGAAAAATAAACAATAAATATCTACTTGAGTGTTTTTTTTTATTGGTAATACAGGATTCAAACCTGCAATCCTCTGATCTTGTGGTCATTTCCCTATCCAGACCACAGCAGCTCAAACATTGTCTTGCTTTACCTAAGCAATTTTCATTTGGAATTTTGCTCGAAATTAAATGTGAAAAATATAGCTAATTAAATCTGGAGTCATGGGTCTGGTGGCCATCTGAACATTCTCATACCATGTTCCAGGAAGTATGGAAGTAAGTAAGGTTATCTCCATGTTGGGGATTGAACTTGCAACCTTTGAGGTGGAAGACCAGCTGTTTAACCACTACTCCATGGTCGCCTCGGCTGTCATCAGGACATCTAACCACTCATATCCCAGATAGAGCTCCAATTTACAAACTCAAAGACATTGTGTTAGGATGTCAGTTGTACTTAAAAACACAATGCCAACCAGAGTTAATTTATTGGTACCTGCAAACCTGTTGAGAACACCTAAAATGTGTATGTCATCTGGACATTTTTGCAATATTGAGTACTACAGTGTAAACTTTTCTAGTTCATAGTACTGTTGGGGAATACAGTGTGTGCCTGAACCACACCCAATTATTATGGGATGTTTTAAAACACAGTACCAAACAAATGTACATGAAATGGTATTGATGTGGATATTCATAATGGCTTTGTTGGCCCCAGTAGATGTGGGTTTAGAGAGAAGTCCAGTATTCAGATTGATCTTAAAAAAGGATGTTTTACAGACATTTTGCAGTTATCGCATGGCTTGGCAAATGGTAATTCACTACAGGAAGGTAAATTACATTAAATCTCGAATTTCATATTAATAATCTCATTGTCGCTTTAGACCTAGTTTCCACTGCAGTCTGATAATATAATAACATAGAGAATAAAATATTCTTAGAATCGCTGGTAATAATAAACAACATTAGACAATAGGCCTTTGTTGTCTCTCTATTCTGTTAGAATTGCAGTGATATTAGTTGGCTATAGGGACAAGTAGAGTTTGAGAGGAGCTCAGTATGAACATGTTTGTCATCTTTCCAGATTGTCAGACTGCAGCATAAGAGGAAAGGGATATGATGCTCTGGCCACAGCTGTCAAATCAAACCCTTCACACCTGGAGGAGCTGGACCTGAGAGGAAACGACCCTCGACATGCTGAACTGAAGCTCCTCATTGATTTACTGCAGGATCCTGCCTGTAAACTCAAGAGTCTGAGGCAAGAAAGAGCATTTCACACTTAATGTACTTAATAATGGTTCCTGAATAGCAGTGTTGCCTTTGGTGAAGTCTCAGTTAATCATTATCTTTTGTTAGCCATTGTCTCTTAAATAGTTCTCATATTTCTAACCCACTTATTATTATTTTTCAAAATGTCTAGTAATGCTGTGTGTGTATTTTTCCCCTAGTACAGCATGTGAAGCATGTAGTAGCTTTCAGATGGGTCCACCGACAGGCTGTTCAGCTCAACTGCATCATAGCAACATTGCCATGAGTTTTATGTAACTGATCAGCTCATAACATTCTTTTGACAGGAAAAGTGACAACAAAGTCTCTGTGCAAAGGGATTAAGCACAGTCTAAATCATTGACAGGATGTTTAAGAACATGTTAACTTGGAAAAGTCTACAGTTATTATACATTTCTACTAAATCAGTTATAAAAGAAAAAAGGAGATGCTGTGGCACAAACTAATGGGGATCCTTTGATAGAAAAGAAGAAGATGCATACTGTATGTTTCCAATAACAGTATTCCTCAACCAGGGTGCCATGAGACTTTCTCAGGGATGCAGCAGAAACATGGCTGACATGGAATTCAAATAAATTAATGTATACAAAGTGGAATCTTTCTTGTAGCTTCATCATGTACTGTGAGTGAATTGAGGCCACATATTTACTTGTATATATTTTCCTCTTTAGCTCCTTAGCTGCTGTGTATGTGTGTGTGTGCATGCACACACAATGCGAGACAGTATGTATTCTGATGACAATCTACATCAAAATGTTTAGGATGCTGTGAGAGTTTCCATTCATTTAACGGGTACCGTGACTGAAAAGGTTTTGTGCAGCAGTAGCCTTTAATTAGTGAAGAAATCTCTGACTGTGTAGTTTTTTTGGTTTTAGTTTTAGTTGTAACCTAGGCCTATATCACGCAAATGTTAACTATAAAACATAAAACAGTGAGTATTTCTGTATACTTCCCCTGCTAGGGTGTTGAGCAGTGATACAGCAGATGAAGCCCTTGCGTATCTGACTGCAGTTCTGGGTGGAAACCCCTTACTGCTGACAGAACTGGACCTGAGAGGGAAGATACCAGGAGACTCAGGAGTGAAGCAGTTCTGTGCTCTACTGGAGGATTCACAATACAGAGTGGAAAAACTGAGGTAAGCGGCTTTTGTGTTTGTTCTACACTGAAATACAATCAAAACATCACATGTCAAATATTGGTCCCACATGGCATGTGTCACACCAAGTAATGATGCGTAACCTGCTTGTCTTAGTTGGGCATTTCTGGTTTAGAAAGGTTGAGTCAGTCTTAGGCAGTGAACATATACTGTATGCTCAGTAATTCAGTTATACAATCCAGTAGATGTAACACTGCCTTAACAGTAATTTCACAGTTTTAGCAGGGGGACAGCAATACTAATTTATCATTATTATCATTAATACATTATAATCATTAGCACCTCCAGTTCAAAAGAAAAATCCCTATGGAAACCACTTGGATTTTTATAGTCAAACACAATACAGGTGTGTGTGTGTGTGTGTGTGTGTGTGTGTGTGTGTGTGTGTGTGTGTGTGTGTGTGTGTGTGTGTGTGTCTGTGCTCATGCATGCATGTGTTTGCATGCACGTGTGTGTGTGTGTGTCTGTCTGTCTGTCTGTCTGTCTGTCTGTCTGTCTGTCTGTCTGTCTGTCTGTCTGTCTGTCTGTCTGTCTGTCTGTCTGTCTGTCTGTCTGTCTTTGTCTGTGTTTGAGTGTAATGAACATGTACTGTATGTTACTCGCTGCCCCCCCTTCTCTCTCTCTCTCTCTCTCTCTCTCTCTCTCTCTCTCTCCTCTCTCTCTCTCTCTCTCTCTCTCTCTCTCTCTCTCTCTCTCTCTCTCTCTCTCTCTCTCTCTCTCTCTCTCTCTCTCTCTCTCTCTCTCCAGGCTTGGTAACTGCAGTATAACGGGAGAGGGCTGTGCTGCTCTGATTTCTACACTGACATCAAACCCATCACACCTGAAAGAGCTACATTTGAATGATAATGTAATTGGAGACTCTGGTTTGAAGCAGATCTCTACTCTACTCAGGAATCCAGATTGTAAACTACAAAGACTGGGGTAAATAAAGAGACAAAGAGTGATACATGTACTGTAGACAAGTACTGTGGGCTCAGCCAAAGCTGTTTTTGCTTGTAGATTAATAAGCATTTAGTCTTATTGACTTTATTGGGTTAAGATATGTGTTAAAGTTGTAGGAAACACTGTTAGATATTAATGCAAAGTTAGCGTAACACATTTTCTGCACATATTCATTGTAATATATCTATGGCTGGATGTTTCTGGGTAGTAATAAACTAGGACACAATGGAGCTAAGCGTATCTCTGATCTTTTCAGAAATCCTGACTGTTCTACAGCCACTGGACTAAGGGTAGAACAACTAATGCAATAGTAAACGGAAACTGTGTGATGAACATTTGTGCTTCTCTGTGTTACTCAGTGTCCTTGTGTCGCTGTGTCTGTCTGTCTGTCTGTCTGTCTGTCTGTCTGTCTGTCTGTCTGTCTGTCTGTCTGTCTGTCTGTCTGTCTGTCTGTCTGTCTGTCTCTCTCTCTCTCTCTCTCTAGGCTTGGTAACTGTAGTATAACAGAAGAGGGCTGTGCTGCTCTTGCTTCAGCTCAAACATCAAACCCCTCATCACACCTGATAGAACTGGATCTGGATAATAATAAACTAGGAGACTCTGGTGTGAAGCAGATCTCTACTCTACTCAGGAATCCATGCTGTAAACTACAGACACTGGGGTAAGATATGGGTTAACGTTGGAGGGGGCACTGTTTAAATGTAAAGTTAATGTAAAGTTAGTCTACCAAGTTTTCAACATATTAACTTTAATATACCTAGCAGTGATGTGCGGGCTGACCCGAAGTCAGTGGACGCTTGCAGTTGACCGCGGTCGACCGCAGGCACGGGTTATTAAATATTATTTTTAATGATATTCGGGTCGTTGCAGTCGGTCAGGACCTTTGAAATTATGCCGAATTTTAGTAGGTAATAGCCAATAGGCCATAGTTTACTTTAGTAGACAGAGACATTTTTCTTCGAAATAGATCAAAGTTTATTTGGCTGAATAACTACGATAGTGCCACAAGCTCTGCAGGAGACTTAATGGCTCCTGCGTCGGCCGAATCCTCTGCGCGCAACTGGTGCAGCAGGTGCAACCATTGAGTGCGTTTAGAAGAACACAGAGGGTGCTCTCTCCACAGTGCAATGATGGATATAGCCTAGGCCTACATATTTTCTTATACAATTGCAATGATTTCGCGCTCCTGTGTTGCTTACAGAGTTTGTTTTCATTTCCTGTGTCGTACCATGGCTACGAAGCAATCCACTTGACTGCTGGCTCCGTCTGCTCCCCAACTAGGCTACAGATTAATTTCCTCCACAGCTAGGGATTCGTGTGGCAATTGTCGAAATAGAATAGGCTACTAGCCTATACAATGTCCAAATTATTATTCCCTTTGAATGCAGTGCTCATTTCAGTAATTTACAGTGGAAGAACAACGCCCTTGCCACTTAAAAAAATAAATAGACTAATAAATAGCCTAAATAATAAAATGGCATTGTATGAGATCAAACTTGGTAGTCTGGGTAACAGACAAATATATTATGATCGAAATGCACATATTAGAAAATAATAATTTGTGAGAAAATGTAATAGGCCTATTCAGCATAGACTATAGGCTACTTTTTGTTGGACAGGGCATGTCGCGTTACAGCATCTTGAGTGCAACTGTTAATCATTTGAGAAGGGCTCCGTAGCCTACGTGATCATGGATGGAACTTTACATTGCCGTCATCTAAGATTAGGCTACGAGAGTTCATGCTATGTGTAGCCTAAATGAGCATTTGCGCTAGAAAGACAAGCGTTGCCTATAGTGGCACCAGGCAGCGCAGGTTGCGTTTGTGGTTTGTGTGACACGATTATCATTCCCAAATTCCCAAATTAACCGCTTGGTCTTGTGGTGAAGGAGGGGGTGGCCTTAGCACCCTGTCCCTCAACTTCGGGATAGGAAAAAGCGAAACCAATTTCAGTTCAGGGAAAGGACAGAGCAGAGGAGTAGCCTACCAAACCAAACAAAGATAAAGTGTTGTAGGGCTACATTGCCACTATGTGTGTTTTCATAGCCTACCCCTGTCAACCATTTAAGCGAACTTAGACCTGCAGCTCAGCATTTTCTGTGCATCTATGTGAAGTGTAGGCTACCCAGACCCCTCGGAAGTGAACCATGCTGGGACCTTTGTTGACGTGGTCTTTTAAGGTCCGTTGTGCGTTGCCAATGACGCTGGGGTGTTCATAAGACGCACGGCTACTTTTTTTAAAAGCGGGTCGGGTCAATATATTTTCATAAATATTTCTTGCGGGCAGGGCAAGCAGGCGGGCTAGAGAAAAAAGCGGTCGGTTGCGTCTTGTTTTTTCGACGACCCGCGCATCACTGATACCTATGGCTAGATCTAGATAGTAATAAACCAGGGGACAAGGGGGCTGTTCTACAGCCACTAGAGTAAGGGTAGAACAACTAATGAAATAGTAAACGGAAACTGTGTGTGATGAACATGTGTGCTTCTCTGTGTGTGATTAACATGTGTGCTTCTCTGTGTTACTCACTGTCCTTCTCTCTCTCTCTCTCTCTCTCTCTCTCTCTCTCTCTCTCTCTCTCTCTCTCTCTCTCTCTCTCTCTCTCTCTCTAGACTTAAGAGCTGCAGTATAACAGAAGAGGGCTGTGCTGCTCTGACCTCAGCTCTGACATCAAACCCCTCACGTCTGATACAGATGGATCTGGATAATAATAAACTAGGAGACTCTGGTGTGAAGCAGATCTCTACTCTCCTCGTGAATCCAGACTGTAAACTACAGACACTGGGGTAAGTAAAGAAAGTGTGTAATAATGATACTTTCATTGTAGGCTACTGCAGGTTTCAAATGATGGTTCATCCCCTTCAGCCCTGCTTCCTGACATTAAGCATAAGCAACATAATAATGAGTAACATCAGGTAATATACCTTTTCTTCTCCCCAGCTTGTCAGACTGTGGTGTAACAGGAGAAGGATATGCTGCTCTGGCTGCAGCTCTCAAATCAAACCCTTCACACCTGGAGGAGCTGGACCTGAGGGGAAACAACCATGGACACTCTGAAGTGAAATTACTCACTGATTTACTAGAGGATCCTGCCTCTAAACTACAGAGACTAAGGCAAGAACATGTCCATGTTATACTGATCAATAATTCAATAGAAAACCAGTCAGTTTTAAATCTAAAATCAGATTTCAACAAAACATTTAGATCATGGAAGGGATGATGGTGGCTAGTAGAAAAATGAGAGTGTTGACTTACAGTATGGGGTGTTGTCTTCTTGTGGAGTGATATTAAAAAAACAGCTATAAGTTCCTTGCCATTGGTAGCATGCTGATATTGAAGTCATAAGTCTGTTAGGCAGAATTACAAATGTTGAACATCTGTTAGACAGAATTACAGACATGCAATTGTTGCTGAGCTCAATTAAAGTGAATGGAGCATTGTATGTTGTAAAGACAACCAACTAATGTATTAAGAATAATAATATCATAATATTTTTCTCTTTTCTTTTTATATTTTTCCAGGCTGTTGAGTAGTGATGCAGCAGATGCAGCCCTGGCGATCAATTTTTTCAGCATGCAACTCTTCCTGCATCTTGAAAAGGCACCCCATTGTTGTTTTGACATTGGAATGCCATACATATTTCGCACTCTCCATCAAGAAACGTAAACGCAATACATGAGGAGCAAGGACACCGTCTAAAGCACAAATTGTAAAAGAAAAAAAAACGGAATTACATCTCAGCCCATCTAGTGTAGCTACACATCCATCTTTGGGAGATGCCATTTTCCCCAAATATGTCAATATATTAACGTATGTTAATGATCTCATTTCAACTAGTAGGATATTAAAATGTCAGAAATCACGGCCTGAAAACAAAATTCATAACCATTACATGCTCTGACAGCAGACCCGTCGCCAGAACTGATTCTTAAGGCGGGCTTATGAAATCCAAGGGTGGGCACCAAAATTATTTTGCTTATTTGACCATTTGCGCAGCCCAGCCATCACAAAAATCATTACATTAAACATGGCAGGACAGCGTGCGCTCTCTCACACACGCGCACACACACACACAGGCGCGCTCGCCGAAATAGAATACACGCAGCATCTCGAACTAATCAAACAAAAAAAACACGACTGGCAGCGGCGATTCTAGGGCAAGTTGGGAGCGAAAATGTTAAATAATGTATCGTCTTAGCGGTTATTCACCATAATACCCTAGGCTTTGGGGCCCTAAGCGTCTACCTCGAGCTGCCTGGTGACAAGATGCACCTCTGACGACAGGTTCAAAGCAAAGCAACCGTCAGAGTAGCTGCCTTTTGCCAAAATGCCAACACAGACAAAGCACACACCACCACCAACAACAACTGCATGTGCACATGATGAGGTATTAGATGACGAGCAAGCATCTCAAACTGAATACAAAACAAAACACCACGGCGCGGCCGGGTAGGCTATTCCAGGCCGGGTAGGCTATTCCAAAGCAACCAACACAGGTGTAGCCTACAATAGTTGCAATTGCATCACACAGAGACACGCACGCGCGCGCGCACACACACACACACACACACACACACACACACACACACACACACACACACACACACACACACACACACACACACACACACACACACACACACACACACAATGTGACTTACTATGAGTAGAGTGGCAGCGCTGTCTTTTGTCAATCATGTGTCTGCGTTTTTCCAAGCTGAACTTCCACATCTCATCTCCTGTTAGCGTCCAGAACTAGCCAGCAATATCGCCACATAACGCAGATGAAATTCACCACTATTTAAGGCCTACTAAAAACTCCAGCATATCTAGCCTACTATGACTGACATGTCGTATACGCGAGCCAACTGTTCTGCGGTTTTCTGAAAGCGGCATGCTTGTTTAAGCCTTCCCCAGTTTCGATAGCATGTTTCTGAAATCCTTTCAGGGATTGAAAAGGTTGTTGTGTCTGATGAATGATCAGATGCATCCTCTGCAAGGAATATCTTCTGCGATGGAATAACTTAGAGCTACTCGAGCCAATCCCAATTCCCAACTACAGGAAAATGAACGTCTTTTTGAACCAAAATATATCACGAGGTATTCTTTCAACAAAACCTGATTGGGTTTATCGGCGCGGAGGTCATTCACAGATCCATCAGTGGGGATAGCCACAGTGACCTGGCTGCTAGTGCTACTTTAGGGAACCGCTTCCTCGCTCTCGGTCCGGCTGTCATGGTCAGGAGGATCCACGAAGATAGTCCAGGCTTTTCTAACATGTCATGTCGTGGGTTATCCAAAGTTACCGATGTTGGAGTTTTAAAACAGTTGCGCATAGTGTTATCCATTGGAAAGCACAAAAACTTGCACGTCTGCAGGAACTAAGTTAACTTCATTTCCCTCCACAAATGCGTTTACTGATGGTTGCTGAGCAACACTGACGTAGACAAACTTTCCAACAAACTCACACGGTTTTAATATATTTAATGTCTTAATGATTGTATAACACTATAGTAGAGAGGTTAAGCCCAAAAAATAGGCCTTTGACTTCAAGTCATGATGCAAAGGTCCCCTTTGGCATGGAAGTACCTTGGGGTCATACAAACAAATTTATCCTAAGACACAAGTGAGATCACTCTTTTTTTCGGAAATAAACACGTATTTTCAAAATGGCCGCCAATGCATTGAAAATTCCCTATAACTTTGCTTCTGTTACCGCTATGATGACAAACTTGGTATCAAAGTATACATTTCTGGGGTCAAGGAATCCAATAAAATATGTCTCAAGTAAAGAAAAATAATAGTTTACCCATAAAATGATAATTGGAGGTAAAATATGCGTTTTTTAACAAAAAAATGAGTGCCAAAAGCATATTCCATTCATACGTTAGTTAAATACATATCAAATAAGTTTTCAATTAGTGTACTGTTGAGAGTAGGACAACAACAACTATGTTCACAGATTGAGGTAGGCATGTCATACCTACAATAGTGATTAAAAGTCATAGCTTAGCGTCAAAATGGCCGCCAATGCATCGAAAATCTATAACTTTACCTCTTTTACCGCTATGATGACAAACTTGGTGTCAAAGTATACATTTTTGGGGTCAAGGATTTCAATAAGATATGTCTCAAGTAAAGAAACACAACAGTTTAACCATAAAATAATAATTGGAGGTAAAATATGTGATTTTTTATATAAAAAATGTGTGCCAAAAGCATATTGCGTTCATACGTTAATTAAATACATATCAAACAATTGTTCAAATAGTGTATTGTAGAGAGTAGTAGGACAACAACAACTGTTCACAGATTGAGGTAGGCATGGCATACATAAAATAGTGATTACACGTCATAGCTTAGCATCAAAATGGCCACCAATGCATCGAAAATTCCCCATAGAGTCTATAACTTTGCTTCTGTTATCGCTATGATGACAAACTTGGTGTCAAAGTATACATTTTTGGGGTCATGAAATTCAACAAAATATATCTCAAGTAAAGAAAAACAACAGTTTACCTATAAAATCATAATTGGAGGTAAAATATGCAATTTTTTTATTTGTGTTTATTTGTGTGCCAAAAGCATATTGCGTTCATACATTACTAATAAGTAAATACATATGAAATAAGTGTTCTATTCGTGTATTGTAGAGAGTAGTAGGACAACAAAAACTAAGTTTACTATGTTCACTATGTTGACTGAGGAAGGCATGTCATACCTACAATAGTGATTAAAAACTCGTAGTTTAGCGTCAAAATGGCCGCCAATGCAACAGAAAGTCCCTATTGAGTTTAAAACTTTGCTATTGCTACGATGACAAATTTGGTGTCAAAGTATACATTTTTGGGGTCAAGGACTTCAATAAAATGTCTCAAGTAAAGAAAAACAACAGTTTACCCATAACATGAAAATTTGAGGTAAATAAGGACATTTCACACAAAGTAAATGTGTCATCAGAGTGACTTTACTTATCTCTTCCTTCAAAAACCTTTGTTAGTTAAAGGGGCCCTATTATGCTTTTCCACTACCCATTTACTGGGTTACTCAGCATCTGTTGTATGCAAAAGCTTGGTGAAAGAAAAAGAAAGAAAAAAGCATGACGAGTCCACCAAACAGACTTCACCCACATCATCACCATCATGTGAACCACCTTCTGTGGTGAGGTGGGCAACAAAAAGGAACTCAGGAGGGCTGCCACCCTTGCCTGGGATAGAAAAGTAAAAGAATGTGCTCAGGCGGTTGATGACACGCGTCTACTGACTGAACTAGCGGCTGGTGACATGATTGCTATTGATGCTGTGCTGAAACCAAACCATATAGCTCAATATAGCATAACTTATTATAGTACATTATATTACTTGTATTTATATTATATTACATTACATTACATCATATTACATTACATTATATTAGGCTATATTGTTATGATCAGTGTTTAAATTGGCTTTTGGGAGGTGGGGGAGCCCTTCACTCGCGGTCAAAATAGCTTAAAAAAATAAACAAATTTTAAAAATAAACATCGCCCCATCAGGCAAATACATGTATTCTATGAAGTTATTGCCCATAATTAATATCATACATAAATCAATGTATTACTCAGTTATGAGAAAAACAACAAGGTACCCTCATTCCCTCTTCACTGTCTTGGGTTGCTAAAAAATAGGAACAGTTAGACCAGTATCACACCTGATGCATTTATGTAGCCTACATTTTAATATTCTCTCCTGTCATTTGGCAACAGTATGCTCTACACGCAACGCTAGGATGGACACGCAGGAATCCTGTCATTTGCTTACTGTCTAAAAACTTTTAATACGTTCCTGGCATGTTGAGCCCACATAAAAGTAACCTGCAACCAAATGGCTACACATTCTGAATATGAAATAAGCATGAAACAACTTAGCATTCACAGCTCAGAGAAATATGCATTATGATTAGATAAATACTAAATGCTCTATTAATAGTTAGGAGGAAATATAGCCAATTGTAGCAAGCCAAAACGGCAAAGTTTCCTCTCACAATCGACTAAAAAATATTAAAAATATCAATTTTACACATATATCAACACCATAAGCATGAAAACACACCATATCACGATGGCAGATAGAAAGTGTAACACTGTACCTCAAGCTAATTAATATGCGGTAGAAAATTACTTCCGCGATTTAAATGACACAATGTTTACACATAGGCTACATCCTGCCTAATAGACGGTAATAGTACACCTTACCGCATCAAAACACCAAATAAGGACTCAAGTTTCTGGACGCACACAAGAAAGACACAAGATAACTGAACAAGATGGGAATATCTAAAAAACCATGTGAGTAAATTTGAGGATAATTTCCCAGAACTCTCGCAGCACACCTGCAATGCCGCCGCGGCCCACAGTTTGAGAATCACTGGTCTAAATAGAAAGTGTTAATAATGTATGAGTTTTTATCACTCTTGTATGACATGCCTACCTCAATCTGTGAACATAGTTGTTGTCCTACTCTCTACAATACACTAATTGAAAACGTATTTGATCTGTATTCAATTGACATATGAACACAATATGCTTTTGGCACACATTTTTTATATAAAAAACACATATTTTGCCTCCAATTTTATGGGTAAACTGTTCTTTTTCTTTACTTGAGACATATTTTATTGGATTCCTTGACCCCAAAAATGTATACTTTGACACCAAGTTTGTCATCATAGTGANAACAGAGGTTAAGTTATAGACTCTATATGGAATTTTCGATGCATTGGCGGCCATTTTGATGCTAAGCTATGACTTTTAATCACTATTGTAGGTATGCCATGCCTACCTCAATCTGTGAACATAGTTGTTGTTGTCCTACTCTCTACAATACACTAATTGAAAACCTATTTGATATGTATTTAATTAACATATTAATGGAATATGCTTTTGGCACACATTCTTTTGTTAAAAAAAACCGCATATTTTACCTCCAATTATCATTTTATGGGTAAACTGTTGGTTTTCTTTACTTTAGACACATTTTATTGGATTCCTTGACCCCAAAAATGTATACTTTGACACCAAGTTTGTCATCATAGCGATAACAGAAGCAAAGTTATAGACTCTATAGAGAATTTTTGATGCATTGGCGGCCATTTTGAAAAAACGTGTTTATTTCCGAAAAAAATAGTGATCTCACTTGTGTCTTAGGATAGATTTATTTGTATGACCCTAAGGTACTTCCATGCCAAAGGGGACCTTTGCATCATGACTTGAAGTCAAAACTCACTTAACCATCCTACTACTAGGTTTTAACCCAAAACAAGTACAACAAAATGAAATTATGATTTTATATAGGCCTATCTATTTCAATATTATTATTAAATGTTATATATTAGGCTATTATTATTCATTTACGATCTGAGTGACTGTAATCTGGCTTGGGTGGGTGGGCACTGGGCCAGGGCGGGCCCAAGCGTGTCAGTAGCCGGGTAATTCGTTTATAAGGCAACCACAGCCCTTTTAGAAGAGGCAACCCAACGTGCTGCGCAGTGCGTCGGCTTTCAGGTGCATCATTGATTTAGCACGGCCAGAAGCGTTCCTACTGGGGGGGCTGAAGAGAGGGCACGCAGTCAGGGCCGGTTCTGGCTTATTTGGCGCCCTAGGCGAGTTTGAGTTCTGGCGCCCCCCTACCCCCCCTTTTTTTATACCTTACAGAACACAAGAGTAATACCGGTAGTAAGCTTAACTAAATAGCATCAAGAACAATAACTGTTTTGCATCAAATGGATTTCTGGTTCTTTTGGACAGCCGACCAACACATCAGATTGAGTCGCATGAAAGTACCTTCACTGTGTGGTGTCTTGGATGTAATGGTGGTGGTGCCCCCAACCCCAGATGAGAGGGAGGTTATCAATGTGTTTGAATTGTAAAATGGAATTGAAATGCCAGGAGAGTGGTACAGTACATTTGCATGTCAAATGCATGTGTAGACAATAGGCCTACCAAGGAGGTCTGCATTGATAGCCTATCTACACTACCTACAGCATCACAAAGCATGGCAGCATAACAATTTTAATAAGCTACACATTTGTGCTGTCTATGATTCCAAACCAATTTCATTTCTGTACTGGAAATAGTGGTGCATTTGTGAGTAGGAGAATGAGAAGGGGGCTATCTATGTGTTTGAACCGGAGGGACAGGGTGAGAGAAAGGGAGAAAAGCTGTCACGCTTTTGAATTTCATAATATACAAAATATAGTAAATAGCCTCACTTGTCTGCAATACTACATCACTCAGCATGAAAACATGCTGTGCATGGTTCTCTTACATGATTAATGTAGGCCTAGGCCTATATGTCATTCTGGTCTGGAAACAATGTTTTTTTTAAGCTTACAACAAGCAGGTAATTCATTCAAGTGGATGGAAGGAGATATGGCAGCTAAACTTGTTTTAAACATGGCACCAGTCTTACTTTACATTGCTGGTCAACCTAAGCAAGTATTATGATGTCAGGTGGGTGTTAGTGAGTAGGCTACTAACAGCTACTTTACTGGATTTCATTGCTTGGCATACTTGGCTAATGTTAGCATGCTAACTAGCGATTTCTCAGATCAAAAGCAAAGCTCTTTTTCCCTCTAATTCCAAACAGTAGCCTCATAACTATTAGGCTTTACATTACCACAAACGGTTGCTGATTAAACCACATACTTCCAAAACACCCTCTGCAACTCCTGCATCATGCAATGACTGGTTTAATGAGAACATAACAATTCTCCACCCAGCAGAGCAGCATTGCTGTTTGCGCTTGCCCTCTGTCTCTCGAATGAGTCTCCAAATTCAAAATAGATCGCACGCTGTCACTCGTCCCGCCCCCTTTCTCAGGACTGTCTGTTTATTGGTTCACAGACTTCCCAGAGACAGTTGAAAGCGATATTACTATTGGCTGAGGGGCGCTTTGCCGTGAGGAGCGCTTTCGCCACGCTTTGTTGATTGCGACTTCATAAAAAAACCTCCATATCGCAAAATTACGCATCGGAGAGCGCCATTTCGGCGCTCCTTCTTCACATTGCGCTCTAGGCGACCGCCTAGCCGGCCTATGCTTATAACCGGCCCTGCATGCAGTGCATGTGATATTGTTTAATTATTCTTTTTAAAAAGGGAGCGGGAGAGAGGGCACGTTCAGTAATAGGGCAAAAAAGAGCAGTGGCAATCGCCCCCCCAAAAAGGAGGGGGACTGAAGAGGGCACGTTCGGTGGCAGGGAGAAAAGGGCAGGGGCAACCGCCCCCCTACAGGTCTATGTGTGCACGTGCCTGTCAGGTAATAGACCTTTTCATCTCCCCAGCTTGTCAGACTGTGGTGTAACAGGAGAAGGATATGCTGCTCTGGCATCAGCTCTCAAATCAAACCCTTCACACCTGGAGGAGCTGGACCTGAGAGGAAACGACCCTGGACACTCTGGAGTGGAGCTCCTTATGTCAGCACTGACCAATCAGAAGTGCAAACTCAGGTGAGAGAGTGGAATTGGATTGAAAGTCAGTGTGATACGAGTATGTTTTCCAGTGTACCGCATAAGAAAAATAAAACAATGTATGATGGAGTGAGGGATAGGTCAATGTTTTGGGCATTTTAAACATTTCACAAAGGGATACAATAGAATAAAAGATAAATAAAAGAGAACCCCCATGGGTTCAGGCCAGTCTTTTTGGCAAATAAAACACATAGGTGAGTACATCTATGGCCTTAATACACCAAACCCCCAAAAAATTGATACAAAAGGTTTTTCAACTGATTTCAATACATCCAGGTGTCCTTACTAACATACTGAACATCTAGAAAAGTCTAACGTCAGGAAAGGGGTCATTTTCAAGATCAAAGTTTTTCAAAATAAAGGTTATTACATGATAATTACATTATTAGCTAACTTCAAAAGACCTATTTATTTTATATTGGAAAGCCAGAAATGTTGTATTTGTGATAATGAAATGAAATATTTTTGTCAGCATTATATACTTGTCAAAATTGCCAGATGCTAACTTCCTTATATTGTTCAACTTCACTTTGTCATGCTATTTGTGTTGGACATTTTAAACATTTCACAGAGGGATACAATACAACCATGAGAATCCCCATGGGTTCAGGTCAGTCTTATGGCAAATGAAATACAGTGCACTGCACACAATCAAATAATGCCTGGCTTTAAACTGGAGGAAACAAGCAAACTGCACGGTGTGGCTGCCTTTCCTGTAGCATTTATAAATAGGCTACAAGGTCCACTTAAAATCCCTTAAGTTGACAGGAATGGACGTTCGTGGCTGCCTCCTCTGGGGGGCTTGTTCAATTTCTCGATGCCTATGTATTGTGACTGTTTTTTTCCCAAACAGGGTTGTGCTCATCACAGTTAATGCACGCCATACCTCCAGTGGCACGCTGTAGTAGTCATTGAAAAGTTAACTACCATAGTACTACAATACCATGACCGTGCACAGGGCCTTTAGTAATGCACTATGAACTTGGTCATTGTCATTCTGTTAACAGCAAATGTATAACACTGTGTTTTAATAGGTTAATGCAGTGGTCTCCAATTATTTTTCTCCAAGGGCCCAATTACGATGAGGCTGCGGGCAAAACCAACGCCCGAACCCAATGAGAAACAAGTTATTTGCCTGGACAGAGAAAAGATTTTCGCTTTTCCATTTCACTTCCCAATGTCTGTTATGAGACTGTTAGCATATAAGATCTAACTCTCTGTGAATGCTTTGGGGAGATATGACACACTGAAGTTTTAGTGATTGAAAATCACATACATTTATACTTTCATTTGTTCTGACCTCATGGCAGGCCAAATGCTTGCCATGCCCGGGCCGGATATGGCCCGCGGGCCTTTGTTTGGAGACCAAGGGGTTAATGAGATGTGTGGGGTGATAACTGTCTCCACAGAACGGTGTTTCTGTCAGCAGAGCAACAAGTCGCAATTGAGTTTGTTTTTAGTTTTCTGACGTTCATAACAAATTTGGAATGGCTGAATCATTATGGTCAAGTAAAAAATATTATTTGTTGTCATTTGTCAATGTCATTTAGTCTCGTACACGAAAAGAGAGACACTCACTCTCTCCTTCTCTCTCTCTCTCTCTCTCTCTCTTCTCTCTCTCTCTCTCTCTCTCTCTCTCTCTCTCTCTCTCTCTCTCTCTCTCTCTCTCTCTCTATCTCTCTCTCTCCACTTAGATCATTATCACACATCAGTTATGCACAGAAGGCTGACGAATTTTAAATTAGATTAGCAAGAACTATACGAAATTGGAGAAGAGCAGAACATAATCCAGCAGCCCCATAGGAGATTAAAGTCCCTGCTCTCTCTGTGATCATTTCACTGCAACATTACTATTTCCTTTGCACTGACTTTAAAGGTGCACTGTGTAATATTTTTAGCAGTTTCTTTCCATCTTCAGTTCACACAAGGAAGAGCGCGACACTGCTTCTTCACAGTTCACCACTTTTTTCTTTTTTCTTTGGTGCTGACGTTTAGGCACTTATGCCTTCACCAGAGTAGCAGTTCCTTTCCAAAATTCATGCCTCCCACTTGAAATGTGAAACGATGTATAAACACCATTTTGACATGAATGGTTCTCTTCTGTGAAACAAAAATGTTGGTTTAAAAAAAAAAATGTTTTCCCCAAATGAACCTGCAAAAGGGGGTTTGTCTTATATTCCAGATCACCTTATATTCAGGTCATTACGGATATCACTGTTATCATTTACTGTTGACCTACAGCTGGAAAACACAATGGTCACTTGAACTCTTTCCCCACACAGCATAACATATCGACCATACCTTTATTTTATTGACTATCTTAACTGAGCACAGCACTATCGACCATACCTTTATTTTATTGACTATCTTAACTGAGCACAGCACTATCTGCCATACCTTTATTTTATTGACTATCTTAACTGCTTGACCGCTTTAGCTGTTTCAAACACCGTCCCAACGTCTAAAATTTCCAAATTAAATATCTGATGAATGAGCTGCATGCAATAGAACCACATCGCAAGGGTGACAAAAAATCATAATAACAAAACGTCTTCATTTTCAAAACATACACGCCATCATGATACAGTGATGATGCAAGGTCAATTTGAATAAACTTGAAGATGAGACTGCAGATGTCCCGCAAGGGCCTATTGCATTGCATGTTGTACCCACAGTACTGTGAGAGATCAAAATCTTCTCATTGAAAACACATACTGTAGGGTAGAGTGATAGTGTTGGATAATCTGCATCACTTTGGCGTCACAGTGTCCCAGCTGCCGCAGCGTCCTTACTGCTCACAACCAGCCCTGGCAGGGGGCTCCCCTAGGTGGCCGCTGGTCTCTGCCTGAGGTTTCTTCCTGACTATAGGGTTTTTATTTTCTCAGACCTCACTGAGCTTTTTTCCCCCTACAAACTATGATTCAAGCGAAAGGGAGTTTTTCCTCACCCCTGATGCCACCAGGGGCCGCATCTGAGCGCCCAATCTCTGTGTGACCATCTATGACTTATGCTAGGCCCAGCCACTATGGACCTTACACCTCTAAGAATCCTGGTCCTAACCCACGGTGACCTTATTGACTCTGCAATCTCTATCTATCTCTTCTTCCTCTGTCTTCCTGCTATTTCTGCCTCTCCTCTATACCTCTCCTTTTAAATCCATCTCTAACAATGATGTTTTTCCCCCATTTGTTAAGCACTTAGAGTTACAAGCCTTGTATGATACAGTGCTATACAAATACAATTATTATTATTACTATTATTATTATTATTATTATTACTTCTGCATGCGCTGATACACTCTGCACATCTGTGTTGATATTCAGAATGCCTCTCCACAATACTCTGTCAGTCAGGGTCATTAGTAGCCCTATGAAAATAGAGCGTGTCATTGTAATTGTGGTGCACTGCTCTTTCTGATGAAGACATGTAAATATTAGATCATCAGTGCACAACTTGTAGAAGAACACAGGTGTGGATATGTTGGAAGCAGGAATAAAACATCAACACATACAGACACACTCACGGTCACATAGAGTACAACAATTAGTTGCTGGAAGGGCTAATGTTGTACAATACATTGGCATTGAGGATAGATTAGGTAGACATTACAGTTATGTTGTATTATGTCAGGTTGACCTTTTCCATCTGTAGAATGTTTAGCAGTAACGACAGCAACTGTGTAATCTTGGAACTGAAAGACTTCAAAACTCACAACAGAAAAAAGAAAACGTTATTTGTCACACAAATGATGATCAGTGGTGAATCTCTACTTAAATTTGGCTCCTACATAAATACTGTGTTGTTATCTCTCCCATTGTGTAGGTTGTTGTCTGATGAAGCAGAGAGAGCCTGTGAGTATCTGACTTCAGTTCTGGATGAAAACCCCTTACTCCTGACAGAGCTGGACCTGGATGGGAAGATATCAGGAGACTCAGGAGTGAAGCAGTTCTGTGCTCTACTGGGGGATTCACACTGCAGAGTCAAGACACTCTGGTTAGTGATTTAATGTGTTTTTTTCTGTTTATTTATGAAGTAGTTACGAGCAGTAAAGTATGATTGTTATGTTAGCACAGTTGTGACTTGTTATTATCTGGTTTTAAATTGTGTTATTGACTAGTTTGCATGTAAGATTGCAATAAGCATGTATTTGGCTTGGTAGTTGGCCTTGGTGTACAGTATGTATTTGGCATGGTATCTGGCCTCGGTGAACAGCATGTGTTTGGCATGGTATCTGGCCTTGGGGTACAGCATGTGTTTGGCATGGTATCTGGCCTTGGTGTACATTGTACAGTAAAGCATGTATTTGGCACGATATCTGGCCTTGGTGTCCAGTAAACATGTATTTGGCATGGTATCTGGCCTTGGTGTACAGTACAGCATGCATTTGTCATGGTAGTTGGCCTTGGTGTACAGCATGTATTTGGCATGGTAGCTGGCCTTGGTGTACAGCATGTGTTTGGCATGGTAGTTGGCCTTGGTGAACAGCATGTATTTGGCATGGTAGCTGGCCTTGGTGTACAGCATGTATTTAACATGGTATCTGGCCTTGGTGTACACTAAGCATGTATTTGGCATTGTAGCTAGCCTTGGTGAACAGCATGCATTTGGCATGGTAGCTGGCCTTGGTGAACAGCATGTATTTGGCATTGTAGCTGGCCTTGGTGTGCAGCATGTATTTGGCATGGTAGTTGGCCTTGGTGTGTGCAGTATGTATTTGGCATGGTAGCTGGCCTTCGTGTACAGTATGTGTTTGGCATGGTATCCGACGGCCTTGGTGTACAGCATGTATTTGGCATGGTATCTGGCCTTGGTGTACAGCATGTATTGGGCATGGTAGTTGGCCTTGGTGTACAGCATGTATTGGGCATGGTAGCTGGCCTTGGTGTACAGTAAGCATGTATTGGGCATGGTAGCTGGCCTTGGTGTACAGCATGTATTGGGCATGGTAGCTGGCCTTGGTGTACAGCATGTATTGGGCATGGTAGCTGGCCTTGGTGTACAGCATGTATTGGGCATGGTAGTTGGCCTTGGTGTACAGCATGTATTGGGCATGGTAGCTGGCCTTGGTGTACAGCAGTGGTTCCCAAACTGGGGTCCGGGACCCCAGGGGTGGTCACGCTATTGCAAGGGGCTCGCGAAGAGAAGAGACTGACGGGCAGCGGACTGTAGCGGACCGCCCCTCTGACTTGGCCAGTCAGGGGACTGCGCTACCTTTTCCTAACTACACTTCCCAGCGAACACCACAGCACTCCGAGTCATGCGGGGAGTGGCCCCGTGTTAATAACCCCAAGTTCAAGCTCAATGGCGGGTGAGACTGACTGCTATTCCAACGCGGCAGAGAAGCAGTGCGAGCGAGAAGAAGACGAAGAGTGTGCGCCTGGAAGAGAAGTTTTAACGACCGCCGACCGTGTGTTTGGTAAATATTTTGTGTTAAATGCTGACGTGGCATTCCTTAACTTTAACTTTGGTAGTTTGTTAAACTGCCTGGCGCCTGAACCAGACATTTAAAAAACATTTTCATATTCACCCTCAGTAGGCTAGGGGGCGTCACGTTACAGAATGGCGCCTGAACAGGGACTGTACTAAATTGACAGACTCTGATGATCATGGACAATTCACTTGAACATTGAACATTAAGATTTTGTTTGCTGAATGCAAACCGTTTTCATTTGGAGCTGATTAATTCTCTTAATCTGTGGTTACAACTAACTGTGGACAATTGAAACTGAACTCAAGTGTTGCTTTGCATTGAATGGACAATTATATTGAAAAGGACTGAACTTGGACTGCCTTCAGTGGCTTGTATAGCCTAAGTGGGTTTAAAACAATTTCTAAGAAAAATAATCACTGAAAAAATGGCACATTGACCAAAAAGGCACTTTGGAGAAAAAAATGTCTCTTTAAAAAAATGCACAGTGATTTTGTAACCTGTTAAAAATATTGGATGTGCTTCAATGTAGACAAACAGTAATGTTGGTGGTGCATTGAGTTAATGATTTGGGAGATTATTCATATGCATTTATTGCTGTAATTCCCATTCGTTTGTATACACTCACAACAGCACATATCGACAACTGATTCACATACACACACATCCTTGCTTTGACCTGCTTGGCACTACAGCCAACTTCAGCCACTATGTCCATCAACGTTCTCTCTGTTCCACCACGGAACGCCCTTTTCATACCAATCCAACCTCCTCTCCCTCTGGTCTCTTTTGGAGTATCGTACACCAGAACCAGAGTAGAAAAGGACATGGATTTTAATGCAACACAAAAGAACTTTGAAACATTAGGAAATAACATAAAAACAGAACTCAGTGCAATGCTGGATAACATGAGAATATTCTTTGTGGATTTTAAGCAGCAACTGTTAACTGCCTTTATTGTTTATATAAAGCCTCAAGTGTATGCTTTTACATAATATACCATAACCATTCCATAAATTAGTTAGTATCCATATTAATTTGGGACAAAACATGTTTGGAATGTTTGGAAATGTAATGGTGGTGGGATGCAGAAATGATGTTGGGCCCCAGCAGAAAATGTCTGTGAACCACCTGGTGTACAGTAATGCACTTGTTAGTCTTGCTCTTACTGTTTGGTGCTTGTCTGCCTTGCTTGTTAGTCTTGCTCTTACTGTTTGGTGCTTGTCTGCCTTGCTTGTTAGTCGTAAATGTCTGGGAACCACCTGGTGTAGAGTAAAGGGATGGGATTTTGAGGTGGAGGTCAGTTAGGTTGTGTGTAGAACCACCTGGTCTGGGAACCACCTGGTGTACAGTAAGGAGGTATTTGGCATGGTAGCTGGATCTATCCCTTTCATGCAGACACCATGAAAAAAATGTGCAAGATTTTTTAGATATTGATTTTCTCACTCATAATGGAGCTAATATGAAGAATCTTTTGGAATTTTTCAAAAATCTCTTTTGATGTGGAAGTTATTTTACTGTCCACATATGTGGACACTGCGCATCAAAGGAGTGAAAAGTTATATAGGCCTATACTGTATTTCAAGTTCAAATTAAGCTGTTTTATTCATTTTTATGGTGTTTTATGCTATATAACAACACAATATAACACTTTAACACCATATATCACTGTAATTAACCAACAACAAAAACATATATATAAAAATAGCATTGTTTATATAGGCGGTCATAGAAAAATATGTGGGAAATTCTTATTGCATGCAAGAAGACAGCCAATGCTGGTGAACAAAAAGCTCAGTTTGATTCAGCATGTACTCTAGCTCAATCTTACATCATTTATGTTGTCCCTGTATAAAAGGTAATGTGAAATTTGCCTCCAGACACATGCGTTCTGTAGTCATTCATCAGCATTTTCAAGTATTTTCTGTAAAAAAAATAGTGTTAAATAGACCCCCTATTATAAATGTAAGTTAATTTACTTACTTTCCATGTTACCTTGTGTCATATTACAACATTATATGACACTTATGCATTATACATTACACTATTTAAGGAACAAAGATGAAACAAAGAGGAAAAAAAACCTGTCAATTTAGCAATATTTACATACACAGCTATGGCAAGATTTGTGGGGAAAACCTTGTTGCATGTGGAAAAAACCTTAAATTCTGATGAAGACACATCTGTATTTGATTCAGCATGGATTCTAGCTCAATCCTACATCATTTATGTTGTCCCTATATGAAAGGTAATATGAAATTTGCCTCCAGACACATGCGTTCTGTAGTCATTCATCAGCATTTTCAAGTATTTTCTGTAAAAAAATAGTGTTAAATAGACCCCCTATTATAAATGTAAGTTAATTTACTTACTTTCCATGTTACCTTGTGTCATATTACAACATTATATGACACTTATGCATTATACATTACACTATTTAAGGAACAAAGATGAAACAAAGAGAAAAAAACTGTCAATTTAGCAATATTTACATACACAGCTATGGCAAGATTTGTGGGGAAACCTTGTTGTATGTGGAAAAAACCTTAAATTCTGATGAAGACACATCTGTATTTGATTCAGCATGGATTCTAGCTCAATCCTACATCATTTATGTTGTCCCTATATGAAAGGTAATATGAAATTTGCCTCCAGACACATGCGTTTTGTAGTCATTCATCAGCATGTTCAAGTATTTTCTGTGAAAAAATAGTGTTAAATAGACCTCCTATTATAAATGCAAGTTATTTTACTTACTTTCCATGTTACTATATGTAATATTACAACATTATATGACACTTACACATTATATATTACAGTATTTAACGAACAAAGATGAAAAAAGAGAAAAAAACTGTCAATTTAGCAATATTTACATACACAGCTATGGCAAGATTTGTGGGGAAACCTTGTTGCATGTGGAAAAAAACTTCAATTCTGATGAAGACAGATCTGTATTTGATTCAGCATGTATTCTAGCTCATTCCTACATCATTTGTGTCATTTTGTGGTGAAAGAAACCCGAAATATGCCTATAGACACGTGCGTGAAACACTAATTTTAGGTAGTTTTTCTTGAATTTATTAAATTAAAAGTGTTAAAATGTGTTAAATATGTTTATTTATTTTCACATTTACATTTATATACACACTATAATCATTATAAATGCTCATAACATTAAGTATTTGCCCAAAATGAGCAGAATATTCTCACGGTAATCATAAATAATATGTTTATCATTAGACTCCCTTGATGCGCAACGTCCACATACGTGGACAGTAGCTTTATATTGTATAAAAACCTACCTTTATTGTAAATTTGGATTTTAACAACATAGACTTCTCAAGTGAACTGTACTAAACATCATAATATTTTTTAAAACCTGAAATTGCCCTTTGGTGTGGTTGATTTTCAGATATAAACATGCTTGTTATGGTCATAATTCACATCGGTGGATTTCTTAGATTGATGATGTCATCAAACACTTAATATTTAGTGCAAAAAGTTATAATTGCTGTTAAAGTATTGTAATGAACCTCATGGTACTTCCCATATACAATTTGGAAAAAAATAACCACTATTTACCTATCTAAAGTGGGGTTAGAATTACTGTCCACGTATGTGGACACCGTGCATGAAAGGGCTATGCAATAATGACAGGCTAGGGTTAGGGTTGGAGGGGCAAGGGGATGAGGTAGGATCATTTGAGACGGGTTGAAGAACAGGAGAGATTAAATCTGTGAGAAGGGCGCCCCCTATAGAACTTTAAATCTCTGAGAAGTTTGTCCCCAATAGAACTTTGAGACAGACGTCACCTCCCTTGATTTGCTAATGATTGATTGCTTCCCAACAAAGTGGGAGGAGTTCCCGTATTTGCGGGACTCTTGACCTGACTGGTAGCAACGCTGAAGCTGTTGCGTCACTAGGACGGCACGGCCTGGCTAGCTTTGGCAGAGCCTGGGATAAAGTCATCCAAAATGCCCCCTATCCCCACCCAGTATACAGTGTAATGAGGAGCCCGTTCTGGGCCCCCTATGTTCCCTGGCTCCTATGTTCCCGTACTGACAGGTTTGGGTTAGGGATGGGCTTTGGTCTCTACAGATTAACTTTCTCCGGTGACCTGGGGAACATCTTGTTAGTACACTCCCCTGAGAAGCAGACGAGGTAAGAGGAAAGCTGCCAATCACCCCCACAGGAGGATGAAACTGATGTGGTATTCATGTACAGATGGATGAGAGTCCATATTGGCTGTAGTATTCATGACATCACTAATATACAGATGGATGAGAGTCCATATTGGCTGTAGTATTCATGACATCACTAATATACAGATGGATGAGAGTCCATATTGGCTGTAGTATTCATGACATCACTAATATGCAGATGGATGAGAGTCTGTATTGGCTGTTGTATTCATGACATCACTAATATGCAGATGGATGAGAGTCCATATTGGCTGTAGTATTCATGACATCACTAATATGCAGATGGATGAGAGTCCATATTGGCTGGTTATTACAGATGGATGAGAGTCTATATTGGCTGGTTATTACAGATGGATGAGAGTCTATATTGGCTGGTTATTACAGATGGATGAGAGTCTATATTGGCTGGTTATTACAGATGGATGAGAGTCTATATTGGCTGTTTGTTGTGGATCACTGCAGTGTGTCCAGCTGCATTATTACAATCATTCATCTCATTTGGCTTGATGAAAAGTTTAACTATGAAACACATATTGACAATCTTCCTAAAAAGCTTAGACCAAAACTGAGTTTTTATTTTCGCTTGAAAAAATGTTTTCCTGCCAGGGGCGCTGCCAGAAATGTTGGGCACCATGAAAGATTCGAATTTTGGGCCCCCTTAAGGGCCCCTGTCAGTGCTTGGGCCCTTAGAATCTGTACCACTCCCCCCCAGCCCCCCCATGCGGCCCCCATGCCTCCTGCTGCTATTTTGCGATTGGTCCAGAGCACATTTTGACCTATATTAGACTATGGTGGCATATTATATATGCATGCGTCCACCTCTCTTTTAAAGAAACTGGATGTAGTTTACCATGCAGCGCTGCGTTTTATTACCAATGCAAATATGAGAACACATCACTGCAAATTATATGAAAAGGTAACATGGACCTCATTAGAAC